>NC_133524.1:105952500-106252500 GCF_049354715.1 Callithrix jacchus | reverse complement strand
GAAGGACTAAATGAAATTGGGCAAGGCCAAAGCATACAGCATGAGCTCAGCAACGGCAAGAGATGAGAATGAAAAGGAAGGGTCAGTGCAAAGGTGAGTGCAGGCCTTTGGAGTAATGATTTCAAATAGAAGAGTCAAGAGATCCTCCAGGGTAGCTGGTCCCTGATGAAGGCTCTGGGTAGAGGGACTAGGGCAGAGGTCTCAATCATAAGTGCCTTCAGGGGCTAAGCAGAAAAGTTGAGAGTTGAAAACAGAACAGAGCAATGATGCCTCCAATAGCTGGAGTGTGTATTCCATACCTAAATATATTAAATTCAAAAACAAAAACCAACTAAAAACCCACTGTGCAGAACAAACAAACTGCATCTGCTATGGATACTGTTGCTGGTCTTAAGTTTGTGAGCCCTGGTAGAAGGCTTACAGTCACCAAGGAGTTCAGGTCAAAAATAGGAGATGGGGATATGCCAGACATGTCAGAAACAAGTCTATAGTTGCCAATGTGCTGATTTGCAAAAGCTTTCACACTTCTTCCTGCTATTTTCAGTTAACTGGTTGGTAAGATTGCACGTTTCTGGACAGTAATGGGATGATATTATTTCATTTCAATAATAATAATAACAACAACTAAAAGGCCAGGCACGTCTTTAAGTACTTTATTAATCCACTAAATCCTCACAACAATCCATGTGGTATTTATGATGATTATATCCATTTTTAGATGAGGAAGCTGAAAGAGTAACCTCACAGTAGCTTGCCTAAGCTCACGCAGTTAGAAAATGACAAAGTAGGGATTTGAACCAAAGCAGACTGCTTCCAGAGTCCGCTCTTGCTAAAGTCTGACTCCTAGCAAATATTATTATACACTGTCTTTTCAGGAAATATTTACTGGTCCCCAACTATGGGCACTGGGCTAAATCCTGACTTCTACCTTCAAGGAATTATTAGTCCACTGCAGGGGCCCACTGACCATGTCTGGCCTATTTCTTGTTTCTCTATGGTCTGCGAGCTAAAAATTGTTATTAAATTTTTAAATGGTTGAATAGATAATTAAAAGAGTAATATATATGTATATACAGAGACATATGAAATATATATATCATGATACATGAAAATTATATGAAATTCAAATTCACTATCCATAAATAAAGGTTTATTGGAACACTGCCACATTCATTTACGGATTATCTATGGCTGTTTTTGTGATACAACCAGCAGAGTGGAAGAGTTGGAGCAGAGACCCTACCATCCACAAAGAATCATATATTTCCATCTGGCCCTTTACAAAAAATATATGCTGACCTCTGGTGTATTGAGTCAGATGGATACATAAACGTAATTTCAATACAAAATGAAGAAAGTCTTGTTTGGTGTGAAAAGTATGAGCTTTGATTCAACGGAGACTGATAGACTTGTATTTGAATCCCAGCACCATCTCTACCAGCTGCATCATCTTGGGTAAGTTATTTAACTTCTCTGAAACTGTTTCCCAGATAACAAGACTAATAATGTATTTTTGCAGACTTTTGTGAGGACTAGAGCTGATATATGTATAGTGTTTGCATGAACACTCAAAAAGTGATAGTACTAGTAGCAATAATAAAGGGGACTTCAAAAAAGTCATAGAAAATGTGTATTACGAAAAAACTATGCATGGATCTCATTTGTTTTGCATCAAAATAAGCTTGTACTAACTTGTTATAATGTGTCTGAATAGTGGGAGGCACTAAGAAGAATAAGACATCAGTTTGAAAAGGACCCCTATCAGAGCAACAGGTATTCTGCTAAAATTGAAGCAAGAACAAACATGAAATGTATGGTGAAGTTTGGGTAGATGAATGGTGAAACCACTGATGTTTCATGAAAATTTATGGGGACAATGTTCCAAAGAAATCAGTAGTTTCCAAACAGATAACTCATTTTAGGAAGGGATAAGGTATTAAAGATGAAGTCCACAGTGGCAGACCATCCACATCAACTTGTAAAGGAAAAATTCAGCTTGTTCATGTCCTAATTGAAGAGAACTGACAATTAACAGCAGAAACAATCCCAACACCATACACATCTCAGTTGGTTCAGCTAACACAATTCTGACTGAAGAATGAAACTTGAGCAAACTTTTTAATCCATGGGTCCCCAAACTGTGGCACACAGATCAGCTGCAGACAAGAGCAGAGCTTTCAATAGAAATTTTAAACAAGTGGGATCAAGATCCCGATGCGCATCTTCAAAGAATTGGAACAGGAAATGGAACATGGCTTTGCCAGCATGATCCTGAAGACAAAGCACAATCAAAGCAATAGTTACCAAGAAGTAGAAGTGGCCTAGTCAATCAAGAGCAAAGGTTATGGCAACAGGTTTTGGAGGATGCTCAAGGCATTTGCTTGTTAACTTTTGCAGGGTCAAAGGATGATAACATCTTCCCATTATGAAAGTGTTTTGAGAAAGTTAGCCAAAGCTTTAGCAGAAAAATACCAGGGAAAGCTTCACCGAAATCCTTCTTCACCACAACAACGCTCCTCCCCATTCCTCTTATAAAATGAGGGCAATTTTTATGAGTTTTGATGAGAAATTATTAGGTACCCTCCTTAAAGTCCTTATTTGCCTCCTTCTCACTTTTCTTTGTGTCCTAATATTAAAAAACCTTTAGAGGGCACCAATTTTTCTTCAGTTAATAATGTGAAAAATATTGCATAACGTGGTTAAATTCCCAGGATCGTCAATTCTTTAGGGATGGACTAAATGACTGGTATTATCGCTTACAAAAGTGTCTTCACCTTGATAGAACTCATATTGAGGAATGAAGTTTATGCTTTTTTAACTTTTATCTTTAATTTCATTTTTCACAAACTTTTTGAAATCCCCTTTTAATGTTAATAACATGTTATGATAAAGGAGGCAAGGTACAATGTGAACCTTGTGCATGGACACCTAAAACAGTTCAGAGGGTTTACAGAAAGCTTCCTGGAGGAAGTGACCCTTTGAGTTGGCCTCAGGTGTCAGATGGAGCTATTTTGAATTGCAGTTCTTTCATTTACCACTGTGTGTCCCTGGGCAGATTACTTTACCTTTTGGAGTCTCATTTTCCTCACATGTAAAATAGGGCTAATAATACTAATAGTGATGAGCTCATTGAGTCATTATAAGGATGAAATGAGAAGGCGCATACGCAACACTGTGTGCTTTGTTTGGCACATGTTAAGCATCCAATAAAAGTCAGTTGTCATTGTTGTGGTGGTTGTTATTATAGTTTAGGGCACAGGTTTTGAAAGCAGAGAGACCTGGCTTGAACTTTGACCCTGGGCAAGTTACTTAATGCCTCTAACTCTCGCTTCCTCATCTGTAAAATGAAAGTAGTAACACTATCTAAGTATGATGGTTATCAGGATTAAATGATGTAATTTACTTAACCCAATGGCTGGCAGATGATAAGTGCTCCATAAATAGTAGCTGTTGTTGTTATTAGGCACAGTGATGGCAACAGCGAGTGCCCAATAAATGTTGTTGAATAACCAACTAACTAGTGGGTACAAAGTATTCATATTCAGTAATTGAGAGGAAACTCCACCAACCTCTGTTTTACTGTTACCAAGTGAACATGAAGCCATCTTTACCTGAAAAGCCTTGATGCCTTAAAGTTACTAAAACATTTTCAGAATTTCCTGTTATTTAGTAACTGCTAGTCCTCAGGTGACATGTAAATAAGACTTCCGAGTATGTGTAAAGTTACTAAACAGTATGGGGAAATGGTCCTCCTGCTTAGTTTTTTCCATCAATAAATAACCCATCATTTGATGAAGCAACAAGCTCGTTTCCCTAAAAAAAAAAAAAAACAAAAAAAAAATAGCAGAAACGATATGACTCAGAGCTTTAAAAAGCTCTGTTTGGTAAGCCTTTGTTAAATATATATTTAGATTATGATAAACCAAGACCTTAGGCCAGATTCACAATCTCCTCCTCTGCTTCTGTGGCTATGGTTATGCAAGGAAATGGAAAAAATGTTCAAAGAGACCAGGGGCCCTGCTCCAATATTTGGACTGATTGAATTTCCTAACCCCACTTTCCTTCTGTGGTTCTTTCCCAGCCAGCCAGGCTAATGACCTCCATACAAGATTGACCCTTAGAAAAGTTACATAGCAAGCCAACTTTGTCTTTGCTTCCTCCCAGCTTCCTTTTCCACTCTTCTCTGCTCCGTCCCAGTATCTTCAGGTTCTTCTTCAGCCCTCAAAACCCTTTCTGCAATGTCCTTAATGGAGTAGCTTTCCAGGGCATGGATAGTCTATGCCCTCCCTCCCATCAAATTGGTCTGTCCTATAGGTCGCTCACCAACGGCTCTGGCCTCAGTTCCTAAGGTGACAGGTGATCAAATTGTAATAGTATAGCTACTTCCACTGCTCCAACTCTGGCGTATTAACAAGCTCAGTTCATTGCTCCTAAGAACAGGTTCTGGAGCTCCTCTATGAAACACTGCTAGGAGTCCCAGGTTTCCCAGGGTCAGGGTGGGGTTGCTGCATGAAACTCACGTTAGCCACCAACTGTGCATTCTGCCCACAGTGGTGAATTGGCTTGTGTGATGCTTTGTCAGAGCTCCTGCTTGGTAAAGTTAACTGGGCAAGCCTAGGTTGCCAGTGAAATGAAGTCACATGGAGATAACGATAATACCAACCTCCCAGGGAATATCGTGATGATGAAATTAAGTAATATATGTAAAACTTTAAGAACAATGCCTGGCACCATGTAAGTGTCCAATAAATGTTAGTTGTTGTTTATGCTCTCCCCCTCTGAAGCCTGAGTGGTTAGCTAGTAAGGATTCTGATCCATCACAGCTCATGAGCACAAATGGTGCCTCTCTCAGTGTGCCTCTTTTGGAGCCTGCTCACCAAGTCCCTCCTGAGCAGGAATGACTCCCACTCAGGGACCACATTTGGAGCTCCAGCTCCCTGTTTTTCCCCACCTTCCAGGCTGTCCTGCCTGCATGCCTGCTGCTAACCTCATTTACTATTGGCACGAAAAGCCCTAGTGTCTTCTTTTCCCTCATAACAACCCAGAAATCATACACCAGCAGCAAATACATGCTGAGGACATTTTGTTTGGCTGACATGGTATTTTTAAAAAATTTCAGTTGTTATAAACATTTAAAAATCAGGACATTTCCTGTAAAAAGCTGAACTTTGGACTTCTTTCTTCTTTTTTCTTTTTTAGATTTTAAGATCTAGCATGATCGGGAACGGTGGCTCATGCCTGTAATCCCAGCACTTTGGGAGGCTGAGGAGGGCGGATCATGAGGTCAGGAGATCGAGACCATCCTGATTAACACAGTGAAAACCTGTCTCTACTAAAAATACAAAAAAATTAGCTGGGGGTGGTGGCACGCACCTGTAGTTTTGGCTACTCAGGAAGCTGAGGCAGGAGAACCATTTGAACCTGGGAGGCAGAGCTTGCACAAAAATCTGGAGCCCAAATCAGTAGCAACAGGAAACAAGTTTCTCTTCCCTGGTGGTCAGAAGGTGCTTAGAATTCAAAAAACTCTGTTACCTATCTCTACTTCCTGGAGGGAAGAAGAGATATTCCTTTTATCCTGCAGAAGGTTGCCATTTACTGGAGATGACCCAAATGACCCCCCTAATGCAGAAAAGGAAAAATTCAAAACAAGTTGAAGATCAGCATGGTGGCATGTGCCTGTAGTCTCAGTTACTAGGGAGGCTGAGGCTGGAGGATTACTTGAGACTAGGAGTTCAAGACTGTAGTGCTCCATGATCGTGCCTGGGAATAACCACTGAACTCCAGCCTGGGCAACATAGCAAGATCCTGTCTCTACAAAAAATAGCAAGTATAATAAAACAAGCTGAGTATGTGGGTGTATAATACTGAATGTTTGCATCCTGCTACAAATTTCTCTCTCTTCAGACATGTGTCCATTTCAACTAAGAAGTCCACATGTGTCTATTTCAGCTAAACTCTTTGTTCCCCAACAACTAAGGCTTTTCTATGGTGTTTAGAGGGCCATGTGTTATTCAAATACTTTGGGCTGCTTTGTGTATACACTGATGTGCATTCTCCTGGAAAACTTTCCGGAAGCTCTCGAAGAGCCTGCAGGGTAGGATGGGAATGTTGACTCATTCAAACTTCTCCAGAGGGCAAGTCAGCCTCTAGGGGAACCCAGGGCAGCTGCAACCTCTGCCCAATAGTCAGGCATTACAAGAATGCTTGTAGGAGTGCATCTGCCCTCAATGTCTACAGCTTGCTCTAAGTCTAAAGAAGGAAAATAGCAGCTCAGTCCTCCTGAGCATGAGGGTAATAATAATAAATATGCAACCTACTATGGTCTAGGCTTTGGACCATAGTTTTTTTTTATTGCTGCACAACAATCCTAGGAGAAAGGTTCCATTACTATCTCCATTTTTGTCAATGGGAAAACTGAAGCCCAAGAGATCAAGTAACTAGCTTAAGGCTATGAAACTGATTAGTACCAGAGAAAGGACTCTAACTCAGGCAGCATGACGTTTGTGTTTCTAACTTCTACACAATGGGTCACACTGTGGTCACAGGACCACCACCACCAGCAGCAGCATCACCTGTGAATCACTAGAAATGCAAATTCCTGGGCCCCACCCCAGACCACATGAATGAGGGCTCTGGGGGGTGGAATGAAGCAACCTGTGTTTTTAACCAGCCCTCCAAGTGAAGCTGATGTTAGCTTAAGTTTAAAAACTGATATCCTAGGGAATAAGGACAGCCAACAAGTGTAATAGAGCACTGCAGACTGTCTGCTAGAAAGAATTGGCATGGCAGAATATACATTCAACTCAACGACAAGTGAGAGGGGCATGGAAGTTGGGAGAAAGTTGGGATTGACCCATTCATCCAGAAATAGCTTTCCTGCCAACTTGTCCCAGTGTCTGGGAAATCCGCAATTAGACATTCATTCCTTTAAATTGTGAGGACTTCATAATTTAGAAGGCATCTTTATTAATAAGTAAATGCCTCTGGCAGAAGGAATGCCACAAGCCACTTATCAGTCATGAAATCTTATGGAGAGTGACCGACCATTTCTTCTGTTGGGGCTGAAAGATTTCTGGGGATGCAAGACTTCCTGTGCGTAAAGCAGGACAGTCCTGTCATCATCCAGATCTACCCAGGATTAAGGTGTTTCCTTGGAGACAGGACTTATTTGGTGTTAAAACCAGGAAAGTCCTACACAAACCTGGATGAGATGTTCATCTTATAACATGGAGGAGAGGGCTGCATGTTAGAAGCATGGACTGGACTACAGTAGGTGTTGTTGTGTAGGTGGCTTTAGAAGCCATGCAGCTAAAGGTGCCCCAACTTTAAACATGGGGTTGAGCGGCCAGGGGCGGTGGCTCAAACCTGTAATCCAAGAACTTTGGGAGGCTAAGGTGGGAAGATCACTTGAGGTCAGTAGTTTGATACCAGTCTGGCCACCATGATGAAACCCTGTCTCTACTAAAAATACCAAAATTAGCCCGGCGTGGTGGCACACACCTATAATCCCAGCTACTTGGGAGGCTGAGGCAAGAGGATCACTTGAACCTAGGAGGCAGAGGTTTCAGTGGACTGAGATCACACCACTGCACTCCAGCCTGGGTGACAGAGCAAGAGACCATCTCAATTAAAATAAATAAATAAATAAACATGGGGTTGACAGGAAAAAATTTTTTAGAGCCAGGTTGTGCCAACTTCAGCAAATGAATGAAGGTGAGCTTTTGCATACAACTAAGACACAGGAGATTATTAGGACATGTAATACATAGCACAAGACCCTTCCATTAAATTTAGTGCAGATAAACGATTAAGAATTACTGTACAAAAAGTTATACAAATGTCAATGCATGCATAAGATGGAATATAATACCTCCATTTAAATTATGATAACAAAGATTCCCAAAGTACATTTTCTCTTCAGTATATTATATTTAATTTTCACAATAACTCCCTGACTTTGGATGGACTTTCTTAGCCATAAAAATAAAGTTTTCTTTGACTAACAATTATATTTGTCTTTTGGCCTTTTATATATCCTGGCTTGGGGGTCAGTTCAAAGTGCAGCCATGATGGCAACATTGAAGGGGTAGACATATTCATGGAAAGCTCTGAGGGGGCTCAAATGCCCCATTTATGTGTCCCACATGTTCTACCAGGGGTTTTGGGAGATTTTGGAGAAGTGCCTATGTAAAGGTGCAGGCAGTACTTTTCTGATGCCCATTCGTCTTCTTGTCCTGAGGGGTTCTGCAACACTTTGATCTCTCTCAAAGGGGAGAGTAATAATCCTAGTTGTGCATATGCCTTGCTGTTAAAACCAGGGCCTTAACCGGGAGAGGGACTGGGCATATGTGGGAGTTGGAGAGTGGCCATATAGTCTCACTAAACCCCACCACACTAAACTCAGTGAGGGGCACTCAGATATGCATCAAGCTTAGAATATGGGGAATGAAAGGCTTCTAGTGGAGTAGGGCATTGTAGTAGAGACAGAAATAATGAATAAAGGTCCATGATTTTTTTCTCCCTGGTGAGTTCTCTCCTCCACTGTCTCCCACATCCATTTTAAACCTGGTGGAGGAGGGCTAAGCATAGCAAGGAGAGGGTCCAGGGATAGGAAGACAAAAACACACTTTTTCTTCCTATTTCAAATCTAACCCTTTTCTTGTTTAGAAAAAAAAAAGTGCAGCTCACTGCCAGCACTCATTTAATTTTACATAAACACGCTCTTTGAGGCTGAAGCAAATCAGACTGATTTTCAATATGAAAATAAAACATAAAAACTGTTCTGGGAGTTATTTCTAAACAGAACTAACATCAGAATCACTTGAATCATCAGAATCATCTATTTCAAAAAAATCAGTTCATGAAATGAATCTTTGGCCAACAACTGTTTGAGAATGATGTTAACAGCATGTGTAGGAATGCTGCATATTTTAGGATTTGACACTTTTGGTGATTTAGAATTACTATACTTCTGAAATGAAGGAGAAAATACTAAGGGCAGCCAGAGAGAAAGGTCAGGTTACCCACAAAGGGAAGCCTATCGGACTCACAGCAGATCTCTCAGCAGAAACCCTACAAGCCAGAAGAGTGGGGGCCAATATTCAACATCCTTAGAGAAAAGAACTTTCAACCCAGAATTTAATATACAGCCAAACTAAGCTTCAGAAGTGAAGGAAAAATAAAATATTTTGTGAACAAGCAAGTACTCAGAGATTTCATCACCACCAGGCCTGCTTTACAAGAGCTGAAAAAAGCATTACACATAGAAAGGAACAACTAGTATCAGCCATTCCAAAAACATACCAAAAGGTAAAGAGCATCACCATAATGAAGAATTTACATCAATGAATGGGCAAAACAGCCAGCCAGCATTAAATGGCAGTATTAAACTCATATATATCAATATCAATCCCAAATTTAAATGGACTAAATGCCCCAATCAAAAGACACAGACAGGCAAATTGGATAAAAAGCCAAAACCCATCCATATGCTGCATCCAGACCCATCGCACATGCAAGGACACACAAAGACTCAAAACAAAGGGATGGAGGAAGATTTACCAATCAAATGGAGAGCAAAAAAAAGCAGGAGTTGCAATTCTCATCTCTGATAAAATAGACTTTAAAGCAGCAAAGACCAAAAGAGACAAAGGACATTACATAATGGTAAAAGGATCAATGCAACAAGAAGAGCTAACGATCCTAAATATATACATACCCAATACAGGAGCACCCAGATACATAAGGCAAGTTCTTAATGACTTACAAAGAGACTTAGACTCCCACATAATAATAGTGGAAGACTTTAACACTACATTGTCAATATTAGACAGATCGACGAGACAGAAAATTAACACGGATATCCAGGACTTGAACTCAGTACACTTAATAAACTTAATAAACATTAACAGAACTCTCCACCCCAAATCCACAAAACATACATTTTTCTCAGTATCACATCACACCTATTCTAAAAGTGACCACAAAATTGGAGGTAAATCACTCCTTAGCAATTGCATAGCATTTCACAGGTTTAAATGAAATATTGGTCGGCTGCTTGTTTGTTGTTTTCCTCCCTTATTCCTTCCGGTCTCCATTGTTAAGCACAATTACAGGCATAAAGGAGGTTTTTAATACCCATTTTTTAGGCTGCGTTCTAGCCTGGGCAATAGAGCAAGATTCCCGTTCTCTCACCCTCTTTCTCTTCCTCTTTCTCTCTTTCATTCTTTTTTTCTTTCTTTCTCTCTCTTTTGAAAACAAATTTAGAATTACTATACTTTGTAAATGGAAATACCACTACTAAAACAGAATGCTATTAATAGAACGATGTCTTTTTTTCCCAAAGTCGATATACTAGAGCGATGTGAAAATAGTAATAAAAGTGAGACATTTCCTGGAAAAGTTTTCTGCAGCATTTACAAGTGGGGGGGCAAATGGGAAAAAGGGCTAAATTCTTCTGTCTGACATTTTTCCCCTAAGAATATTTTACATTTCCAGACCTATCTACAATTTCTCCCCAAGAGAGCGCATTTGCTTCCACCACCCTGCTTACCTTAGTGTCCGCCAAATATGCCACGAAGATCCGCACTTGCAGGGTTCTTCTCACATTCTCCCCTATGCCTAGCCTTTCTCTTTTGATCTCTTCTCCCATTCCTGAACGCAAAGTCCCACCAGGCTTTCCCTTTAGCCCAGTGATGCATTTTCATAGCTTTATCTAGGTCTTTCTTTTTCACCTGAACCAAAGCTGTTTATTGCTTCAGAGGCTCACTGAAATTTTTTGACAGGAAGTATTCCTGCAGGTTATATATTGTTCTAAAACTGAGTCAGCTACCTGGGGGAGGGGGGACACTTCCTCTACACATGAAGTGGGCTGGGTGCCCAAGGGACTGTGCTTTAATCTCACAGCTAGGTTAAGAAATTGCTGAACGTCGTTCATTTCCTATGGTTAAATAAACAGGCCCTCTGCAGTGGTGGTGGTGTGGGGCTTTGAAATACGATGGTTCTTTCATGGGGCCTGCCTTAAATAACAATCCTGCAGTACCCAGAGTTTACATAGTCCTCAGCTTCTCAGAAGTTCACGTGTCCCTTCATATCAAAACACACTGTCCTTAGTATATGAACATGACATCCATGACCCATTAGCAATAGGAACTAGAGTAGGCAGTAGGCTTGGAGTTATTTTGCCAGCAGCAGGGATGAGGCTGCACTCAATCTTTCAATCTCTTATTCAGGTTCCTTGCGACCAAGGGCAACCATTTTCCAACAAGGGTTAGGCCATGGAAAGGACCAAAGCTAGTTGATCCCCACAAAATTCACTCCCCTGGCCCTGTGCTCTAACCACCTCGACTAATCACCTCAGCTAACCAGACATACATGCTTTACTGCCTAAAGGCTTTTATGGTTTTTAATTCCTCACATGACTCCAGGAGTACAGACAGACTCTGGAGTCTATCTGAATTTAAATCTTGACTTTTTTCCTCAGTTATTTAACTTTTCTATGCCTCAGCTTCTTCATCTATAAAATGAAAATAATAGCACCTACCTCTTAAGATGAGTTTGAGGATTAAAAGTGATGACATGTGTCAAGTGCCTAGAGCAGTGCCTGGCAGGTATTTAACTACTCACTTAATGTTGGCTCTTACTTTATTCATTCTTGTCCAAAGAGAATGCCAACAGTGGAAATATCCTGCCTTATGGACTTTGGTTTGCTAGCCAAGTGAGTGCCAACTCTTCCCCATCTATATTTATCAGCCTAGATTCCTTGACAACCATGTAAGTCTCACCCATAGCCCTTACCCCCTGCCCATCTTGACAACATTGCTCAAGTGCTTTGTGTGTGTGTGTGTGTGTGTGTGTGTGTGTAGCAGACACTGCCATTGGCAGTGAAGAAACACCAAAGAAATTTAATCTCTGTCCTCAATAAGCTTAACATTTATCTGGGGAGATGGGCCAAAAGCAAGGCAACTTCGACTGCATACACACCTATCATAGTACACACAGCCCAAACCCATTGGGCCTACACAGTTGCAAGCCCAGACCCAGATGTTCTTTTAACCCAAAGCTGGGAAAGTTACCACAAAATGTCCAGAAGATATCTTATAAGACATTCCTGGTTTTTAAAAAGAATTTTTTTGGTTGGTTTCCTGACAACATGAGAAAAGTTTACATCCATTAATCATCCAGAATTGTGCTGGGTGCTGTGAGAATAAATTATCTATCTATCTATCATCTATCATCTATCTTTTTTAAGAAGGGTACTGAGGCCTTGAAGCATTTCCAATCTAGCATAATCTTTGAAATAACTTTTAGAACAATGCAATGAAAGGACAAACATTATATGACTCCACTTATATGAGGTACCTACAATAGTTAAATTCATAAAGACAGAAAGTAGAATAGGTTACCAGCGATTGGGGGAGGAGGCCTGGGGAGTTATTCTTTAATAGGTACAGAGTTTCTGTTTGAAATAATTTTTTAAAAGTTCTGGAAATGGAAAGTGGTGATGGTTGTACAACATGAATGTGTTAAATGCCATTGAATTATACACCTAAAAATAGTTAAATTGGTAAATTTCATTATGCATATTTTACTACCACCTAAAAAAATAATGCACAACTGTCTAAAAAAATCTTCATGTGTTAAATTGTGCAGCCCATGCTGACAGTGACTTGTAGCTATAATGAACTCACAATTTAAAAAAAGCTCAAGGAGAGCTGGAGTAACTGAGGAATGTTTTATAGAAAAGGTAAGTTACGGCCACTGCTGTAAACCCAGCACTTTGGGAGGCTGAGGGGGGAATTCTAGCTGCCTGAGTAGGGTGGGGCCTGATCACACAGGGACCTGAGCAGCAGGCAGACACTTGAATTGGAAACCTTGGGCACTAGGGGTTCACTGTAGTGTTTTAAAATGTATTACTGCTGATATTTTGATATATGAGCAACATCTGTATACTTAATTCTAGTAAGCCAATGAGTCTGGTTTTGATAATATATGATAATCATGTAAGATGCCACCACTGGGGAAATCTGAGTGATGAGTACAAGGGACATCTCTGCATTATTTTTGCAATTTATTATGAGTCTAGAATTATTTCAAAATTTAAGAAGTATGAAATTGCCTCTGATGAAGCCTGTGTTGGTAGGGACATCTGAGAGTGATGATGAATGCCAACCACTCTGATGGTAAAAAAACAGTATGAAATTAATTGTTGATAGATTAATCTGTTATCTGTGTGCATATTAGTTTGAAAGGGGAAGAAATCGAGGGAGGATGAGAAAACGTCATTGCAAGTATGTATTTTCTTGCTTAAACACTTAACCATGGTTCATTCAGAAAAGAGAATAGCCCCAAGTAAACCAAACTATCATTCCCACTGTTTAGCTAAGGAGAGGATCTTTAGTTTATTCAATTTTTGAGCCAAATGCTGTGTTGCTGGATGAGAATGTTTGGTCTTGGGAGTTTGGAATTGAAAATGACTTTATAGGCAGTCATCTAGAGGTAGTTAGGCCCTGACCTGTTTATAAAAAGACTGAGCAACTCCATCTGCTCAGCTGTTGGACCAGCTAAAATGATCTTATTCTCTAGGAAAACACAATGGAAATACCTCTCAAGGTCTGTAGCCTACAAAGAGGGTACTGGGTTTGGTACAGTCTTCTGCAGCTAGTGAGTGGGCATCTGGCTGAGCAATATGCCCATCCTGGGTGATGGAGTTCATCATCCAAGCATCATCTGCTTGCCCAACCAAGCCTATTCAGCATACACAATCCACAAAGGAAAAAGCTGAACACCAACAAGTAAATGTTCTCCTGCTTCCCTTCCTTGGGCTTTTTTTTCTTCTTTATTTTTTGTTTCTCAGAGAACAGAAGATATTGATTGGGGTAAGCAGTGAGTGAAGGGACAGGGGTTAGAGGTCAACCTTCCAAGTCATCTGTCTTATTAGGTGGCTAGTCCATCTTCCCTGTGCTCCCTCAGGATGATTGGAACCCTTTAATGAGCCACTTGGAGTAAATCCCACCAGCTGGCTGCAGCTGGGTGCCAGGATATGGGCCAAAAGAGGAGGGGGCAGGGTGTCCAGAAGGAACTGGAAATACTTTTCCCTGTTTTTGTCTTTCAGTAGCTCTTCTTTAAGTTCATCCCATTCTGTCTCTTGCTTCAGAATTTTTTTCTGGGGGAACAGGGCTCCTGTTGCCCGTTGAGTTTATTTTCTGCTTTGGACAGCAGCTGGCTCCCTTAATGCTTCTGAGGCAGCTCAATTATCTTGATTGTTGCAGTTTGGGCTGCAGAATTAAACCAGCCGGTCATGAATACACTGAGGATTTATCACTTAATAGCTGAATTGCTTGAGTCATTAAAGAGCAGGCGAGAAACAGCCAATTGATTGTTAATCCTCAGAAATGTAACAAGAAGATGGCTGTTAGCTTCCTGTTGCATCCTTTAAGGCTCCCCTTTGTGAAAGCATGTCTTGTGTTTTGCTTTTCTGACCTTTGGGGTGGGAAGCACAGTTTGCGGAGAGGCAAGGGGCATGGCAGGGTGAAGGGAAAGCAGTTCTGGACTTCGGCAAGCAAGCTGTGTACTTTGGGTTTTTGCATATCCTGTCAGACTAGTGTCTTCCTAAGGTTTATACCAAAGGTATTTGCATCCCCTCCTTATAATGGTATTTGCATTCAGCTGGGCAGGTAGCTGAGTTCCAATCTTTCCCACCGCTCCTGTGTGGACTCAGTGGGAGAACAGAGTGAGTTTGCCAAGAGGACTCAAAACTTTCATGCTTGCCTTAAAACATCAGTTCCCGGGCCATGCGCGGTGGCTCACATCTGTAATATCAGCACTTTGGAAGGCCGAGGTGGGCGGATCATGAGGTCCGGAGATCGAGACCATCCTAGCTAACATGGTGAAACCCTGTCTGTACTAAAAATATGAAAAATTAGCAGGGTGTGGTTGAGGATGCCTGTAATCCCAGCTGCTCAGGAGGCTGAGGCAGGAGAATTGCTTGAACTTGGGAGGCGAGGTTGTAGTGAGCTGAGATCGCGCCACTGCACTCCAGCCTGGGCGACAGAGTGAGACTCCATCTCACACACACACACACAAGTCAGTTCCTATCCAGCTGGTGGCTGATGAGAGACCTTGGCCCTGAACTATATCAATGCTCCTGCAAAGCAGAACATTTACTCCAGAGATAATCCACACACCAGGCCAAAAAAAAAAAAAACAAAAATCACCTACTCTCAAACTTTGTGCTGGTGGGTAAGGGTGGAACAAAGCAGCATATGGAAAAGGGGAACTCTGTGAGCACCTCCTAGCAGTGTGACTGTGCCCTCCTCTCAGCCCGTGCCTTTTCTTCTGCGTGAGCCAGGTTTGAAAGCATCCTCTTGAAGCAGGAGATGAGTGGGCATCAGAAAGGTCCTGTCTGTACCTTTGTGTAGGTACTTCTTGAAATTTCACCAAAGGAACATGTAAAAGGAGTTCTTGAGCTCCACCCCGCCCCCGACACACACAGAGCCTTCCATGAATATCTACACCTTTAATGTTGCCATCATGGTTTCATTTTAACTAAAATGACCCCAAAGCCAGGCTATACAAAAGGCCAACACAAAATTTAATTATTCACCTCAAACTATGCCCAACTGCCCTGTCCCCCCAAGCTTTCCAGACAAGCTTTCAACAAATCTCACAGATAGTAGCAGCAATAGCCAGAGCAGTGCCTTCCCTGCAGAAACTGGCAATGGTTGTTCTAGCACAAGAAAAGCCATCTCTTTTTGTTTGTCCCCACAGGTTGTTTGTGAAAACTGAAAGTCCCTCCCCCACTTCCCAGTATAGCTGTCTGTGTGCTGTTGGGCCCCAGTCAAAGGTGCTTGAGTCTCTTTTTCAGCAGCTGCTGCTGGGCCGGGGGAGTCTTCACTGAGAAAGGCCTTGCTTGTCCCCTCTGCACTTCCAATGTTGGGTGAGTCTCCTCCAATAAGTCCACTGTGGAGAAGTCTTCTTCTTCTTCTTGGTTCCCTCACTAATTTATCTTAGATTATTTGATGATTAGAAAGTGGTATGTGGTCATGTAGAAATTTGGACCAGTTACACAAAAGGGTCAAGAAGT
Source organism: Callithrix jacchus (assembly GCF_049354715.1). NCBI lineage: Eukaryota > Metazoa > Chordata > Mammalia > Primates > Cebidae > Callithrix > Callithrix jacchus. Next base: position 106,236,416 of record NC_133524.1, on the reverse strand, counting down.
CAAAAAACCTAGCAGCCACGCACAATCCCCCTGTCCAGCAGGAACCAATATTGACATAGTAAGTATGTCTCTCCTGGCCTTTATTGCTCCGTGTTTTCTTAACATGGCTGAGATCCTACTACCTGGAAAAGGTAGCTACCATTTTATTGCCTGCTTTTATTCTCCTTAAGCATTTTATTCAGAAGCATTTTCCATGCCTTTAGGAAGCTTTGCTACCATAATTTAAATTGAGGCAGCATATTCCATCTTATGCATGCACTGACATTTGTTTTTTAGGACAGATGATACCACAGTGCCATACCTTCCATCAAATGTAATGCTGAAAGGTGAAATAATAATAAACGATATTGTTAGAGAGATTCTATGCAAAGTACTCTTCCAGGTGCCTTACATGTCTTAACTCATTTAATCCTCACACAACTCTTTGAGGCAGGTTCTATTAGTATCCCCATGTGAGAGAAGGGGAAAGTAGGAAGAGATGAGTGTCTTGCTCAGAGAAACACAGGTAGTAAGTGGCAAAGCTGGGCTTTGAACCCAGGCACTGTGGCTCTAGAGTGTGTGTTCTTAACAACTGCAGGTCGGCCAGTATCAGAACTAAATGCAATCATTAAAGCAGCTTACAATCTAATATACAATACACAATAACATTTTCCAGTCAAGAGAAGTGTTTTCAGGATTCAAGACACATTCTTTCATTGGTTTACAATCCAGACTCGTAATACCGTTTATCAGCCATAAACAGAAGACCTTTCCTGATGCTGTTAAAGAACTAATGCGGAAGAGGATACACAGAGGAAAAAGGTGATTTTGCGTTTCTAAAGTATTACCCTGCATCTGCCAATCAACTTAAAATTTAATTACGAAGAGAAATCATCCCTCAAGACAGTAAGTGTGAATTACTGTATAATAGGGAGAAATTTACCATTTATGTAGTGAACCACCCTTTCCTCGGGGTAGCCTTTTAAATACTTCTCTCCCGACCAAATGTAGACAATTGCACTTCCAGGATCCTGAATGCTTTTTAGTTCCCTTTCTTTTCTCTTGTGTACCTTGAAAATCTTCCCACGTCCCCATCCAGACTGTCTGACACTCACCCATTTCCTTCTCTCTTCCCTGCATTCCCATCACTGAAGTACTGATGTTGGTATGGGCTTTCACCAAGGTCAAAGCCTCCATCCTCTCTTGTGTGCTGAGCTCCCTACAACGACAGTCGACTTGCCTAGCAAAATTCATCACAGTACATTTCCAGAAGTTTTGATGCTCTGGGTATCTCTCTGAATTTCTCCAACCCTGGTAGAATTTCAGGGTCTGCTCTATGCTGTTCTGCATTTGTTTCTTATCTCCCCTCTTAGGCACTCTTGTGAATTTGTTCAGTTTAGAATATATGTCTCCCAGAAATGGAGCCCCCACAAATGAAATCTGCAAAGGAGCTGTTGCTGGGAAAGGGGCACCAACCTGTGGCCTCTCATACCAAGGAAGAACAGCCTTTGTTGCTTCCTCACTGTTCTCCAGGTGAATTCTCCCATTTCTCTGCCCCACATTCACCCTTGAACTTTCCATAGGAGACTCTCTCTGAAAAAAAGTCTGGACTGGATCTGCTGCTGTGAGTGATGCCCAAGCTTGTACTGTCAGAGGCCAGGGATGAACCAGAACACTTTTGTTCTTTCTATTCCTCTTTTTATGTCTTCTTTTCCTCCCTATCTGTTTCTCACTGTTAGCAGCAGGCAATGTCCCCTCCAGAGCTGCAGCTAAGTGTGGGGCACTGTCCTGTGCACTCTGACACAAAGTAAGAGTTGACGCTTTATGTATCTCACCCCTGCTTTTGTGCCCCACATTGGCCCCATAATTAGCAACAGGAGAAGCCTCTGCAAGAATGCTCTGCACCTGAACTGGAACTGTGAAAGACGCCCAAGCCTGTACTCTCAGAGGGCAAGGACTAGCCACAGTCTTTTTGTTTTTATGTCTCCCTTTATGGTGGCTTTTCTGCTCTCTTTTAATCTCCCCTTTGGCTGCCAGAGAGGCCCGCTCAAGAGAGGGCTGAACTGGACTTGCTGCTGGCAGTAGGGTACCAGCTGATGTCTTCCAAGGCTGCAGAAGAACTCTCTTCTTATTATTATTCCCTCTTTGCTCCCTGCTTTCTTGTCCAGCGTTGACTTTGATATTGGCAACTGGCAAAGCCCCCGTAACAGAAGTCTGACTCAGAACTGGGGCTGCAGAAGATGCCTGAGGCTGTAGCATCAGAGGCCGAGAAAGATACACAACCCTACTTTTCTTTCTGTTCCTCCTTTTACGGCTATTTTTTTTCCTTACATTTTCCCCATCATCAGCAGCAGAGGACACCCCCTCCAATACTGTGTGAACTGGAGCCACATTTGGGCATGAGGAACCAGCCACTGTACTTGGACACAAAGTAAAAGCAGACATTTCTTCCATCTCATCATTCTCTTTCTGACCCATGCGTTTCTGCCCATTTACTCCTTGACCGGAGGTGGGTGGAGTGTCATCAAGTGGAATCTGAACTGGAGGTGCCGCTCCTAAGGGTACTGCTGCTGTGGCTGGATCTGTGTCACTTGCCTTGGTGGTCAGAGCCTCCATATGAGCTAAAATGTCTTTTTCCATGCTTCTCTTCCTTCCAACCTTGCTTTGCTTTTGATTCTGGATCAGGTAGAGTGTTTACCTGGAGTGGAGAGAACAGAAAGTAATCCAAAAGACAAATGTGAGTGGTAGTCAACACAAGTGAAATGCGCTTTCTGGAAGAACAGTTATAATTAAGTATTAGATCTGAGGGCTGAAATCAGGAATAGTCTCTAAGGATACCTGAAATGAGTTAGTAAAAATAGGAATTCACTGCAGGTTGAGGAGGCCATGAACAAGGTGAGGATGTCAAAAGCCTGTCCTCACTGGCAGCTGATTCTTTGGTGTGGTGCTAAACCCTCCACAACATTCTGCAAAATTTTCCTCTCCCAGTACAGTGGATCACTTTGGAACCTGGATGCCCTCAATAAACCGATGCACAGAGTAGTTTCAATCTTCATCAGCTTTTGAAATCTCACTATCTTCTTTGAAAGCAGAGGGCAACACTGAAACAAACAAACAACAAAAATCCCTCAAAAGCATTTGGATAAATATTCCCATTTTCACCTAAGGGAGATAGACACACACTTAATGGTCAGGTGAAGGCTTTAGTATTGTCGTTACCTTTTCATACTTCAGACTTCAGCTTTAGGAGACCAAACCGCACGTGAGAAAACTATGGGTGAGCCTGTAAAATTAAAGAAAGAAAGCATCACCAAAATGAGCCTGAGAAGGTGTCTGGGATGCCACTCTGATCAGAATCTTACCTGGCTATCCTAGAAATGTGGTGTCCACATTTCTTCTCAACCGCTCTCTCTTTTTGGTTTCTTGTAAAGGAACTAGTATACATACAGATGACCCAGATACTCTACTTAATTCTGCACCACAATACCTTTTGCAATTGATGAAGAGATTCCATTTGGTTCAGTATGTTATTCACATTTAGCTTTCCTTCACTGATTTCTGATTCTTTGCAAGTTGAATCCAGGTGTGGGATTGAGGGAGGAGGGCTCATTTCATTAACCAGCCCAATTCTTCCTTCATGCATTCAGATAAGCAGACCTATAGACAGTTCCTGTTTCCCAAATTCATAAACTGTCTGGTCCCCCTGTGAATTCCAGTCCTTTTTAAAGCTTTCCACTGTACTATATATATGCAACATAATCTTGGAATGGGCTAATTATTTACATAATCTCCTTTCTCTCTGAGCAAACATTTTTTTTTGTTGGTTGACCTTTTGACTAAAAAAAAAAAAGAGAATAAGTCAAGATAGAATCAAACTTGATTTCTGTAATTATGACTGACATAGAGAACTTGATGAGGTCCCTGTTTTCCTTTGATATGAAAGTGTAACCACACATCAGACTAAAAGAAGGCCTGGCATGTTCAGAAATGGAAAACTTCTTTTTGTTTTTTAATCTGGAAAATGTTTGTATCTAGAGCAAGAGATGCATCAGTGCCTATATGAATATGGTGTCCTCCTCAGTAGATAATATCTATTGAGGGCTCTCTAGACCTTCTCTTGAAGTCATGAAAAGCCAAGGGCTATTTTTGCACAGGCAGTATTCTCACGCAACCCTTATTCAAGTGCTCCTAATATGATTGTAGAAAGAGGAATCACACAGCAAAAGTTACATACACTTATTATCCAGCATGGTTTCTACTTAAATTTTTTTTTTCAATTTTACTTTAAGTTCAGGGATACATGTGCAGAATGTGCAGGTTTGTTACACGGTATACATGTGCCATGGTGATTTGCTGTACCTATGAACCTGTCATCTAGGTTTTAAGCCCTGCATATATTAGGTTTTGTCCTAATGCTCTCCCTCCCCTTAACCTGGTTTCTACTTTTTAAATGTCTTCCCTGATCCTATGGTTGGTTTTTCATTGCTCCATGTATAGGTTAAGGTACGTGCAGTGCTAAGGCTAGCTTAGCTCATGACAAATGCAGAGGTTATCACTAGATGAAATTAATCTGGCTGGCTGCCAAGAGGCTATGGAAAGTAAAATTTACCTTGTTCAGTCCAATAGAGTCCAAGGTCTGACTCCCACACTGAGAATGGGTGTACCTGGTAGTTGTGTATTAACCAATTACACAGAGCCAGGTCTATCTCTACTGTCTATCCATATCCACATCCATGTCTGTAGCTATGTCTATATCTATGTGAGACACCCTGTCCCCTGCACTACATGTGGAGGATGACTGCCTGCTTCAAGCTCCTCAGATTTTCCCTGCTGTGTTGACCCTTTTATTCACTCAGATTCATTCATTCACTCATTCAACGAGTATTTACTAACACTGCTTTGTACCAAATGTGAGGGTAGGTGCAAGAGAGCATATAATTCATTTTCAGGTTACTTAATTACAGTCGCATTCCATTTGGATTTCTCTGAGATAAATACTTTAATTGGAGTTTTACGTGTTCCCAAACCGCAAGTCACACATTTAGATGCACTCTCTTCATTGGCTTTCATAGATGGCTATGACTGTTTCTTGTGTAAGGTTTCTACTAATTTAATTATCAGAGAGCAACTTAAGTTACCCTTTATCGAGGTTATTGAGGCCTTCATGCACTTTTTCCCCCTGGTATTGGCAATCAACCTCTCTGGCTTTTGGGTAAGAAGAGAATAACTCCTGATTCTGGTATCATTCTCTTGCTTTGTGCCATCACCAATTCCTTTCCAACTTTTAAGTAAAGGGTAGCAGCTCTTTAATGTTCATTTATGTGTGTGTTGCATAAGAATCCAATTTACATGTACTGTAGTGTAGGGATTGTTAAATGTCCCTCCTTTGATAGGCATGAACCAGTGAGTGGTAGGACTGATAGGCAGGGTCCTTTGGGGAGCAAAGATTTGAAATCATGTCCTAAAGAGGACTGCGCACCAGGAAAAGCAGTCTCATCATTCAGGATTCTTTCAGTGCAAATGACCAGAAAATAATAAAAATAAACTATCCAAACTGGCTTAAGCAAAACAGGCTATTTAGGGGTCACTATAAGCATGAATGATTGGGGCAAATTCAACTTCCTGTGTGGCTTAATTCAGTGTGCAAATTATTTCACCAGGAACCCTCAGAGATACTTGTCTTGTGTTGGTTTTCATTTTCAGGCTCTTGCTAGAGACCCCTGGTACCTTCAATGCCACAATGCTTCATCCAGCGATAGAAGTTACTTCCCTGGTGGAGCATCTGGAAGTGCCTAAATTGAGTCTTGTTCATACTAATTGGCCTTCCATGAGTCACATGTCCACCACTAAACCAAATATTGTGACAAAATAGAGGAAATGTTCATACACTGAGTCTCTTCAAATCCAAGAGAGAATACCAGCAACTTGAGAGGCTGAGGTGGGAGGATCTCTTGAGACCAAGGGTTTGTAACCGGTCTGGGCAACATAGCAAGACCTCCTCTCATTCAAAAACAAAAAAATTAGCTGGGCACGGTGGTGCATGCCTATAGTCCCAGCTACTCAGGAGGCTGAGGCAGGAGAATCACTTGAACCTGAGAGGCAGAGATTGCAGTGAGACAAGATTGCACCATTGCACTCTAGCCTGGCGACGGAGGGAGACTCCGTCTCAAAAAAAAAAAAAAAATGAACTAGGTATGGTGGTGGACACCTGTAGTCCCAGCTACTCAGGAGGCTGAGGTGGGAGGATTGCTTGACCCCAGGAGTTTGAGACTGCTGTGAACCATGATCACACCATGGGCAGCAGAGCAAGACGTTTCTCTAAAAAATTTTTGTTTAATCTAAAAAATTTTAAAATTTAAGAGGGAAGCTGGAAAATAAGAATGAAAATACAGAGATGTTTGAGAATACAGAGAAGGTAAGGAAAGTGTCACATAGAAGTAAAGAAAGCCAGAGCAATTCCTGAATAGCAATGTAGGCACCCACACTGACTCATTTTTTAAAATAACTTTATTGACATATGATTCACATACATAAAGTTCACTCTTTAAAAGTTGTTTTTACTATATTTACAGAGTTGCACATCAATCACCACTACCCAATTCCAGAGCATTTTCATCATCCCAAATAGAAACTCCCATTTGCTCTTCTCCCAGCTTCTGGTAACCACTAATCTACTTTCTGTCTATAAAGATTTGCCTATTCTGGATATTTCATACTGGAAACATATAATCACATATAATTATACAATATATGACATTTTATATCTGGTTTCTTTCACTTAGCATACTGTTTGCAAAGTTCATCCATACATATTATAACGAATTAGTACTTCATTCCTTTTTATGGTCAATAAATATTCCATTGTATCTCATGCTTATCATTCATCAGGTGATAGATATTTGCATTGTTCTGCCTTTTGAATATTTTGAATGACGGGGCTATAAACATTTGTGTACAGTTTTTGAGTGGGTATATGTTTTCAATTCTCCTCAATATGTACCTAGTGGTAGAGTTGCTGGATTATATGGTAACTCAATGTTTCACCATTTGAGTAATTGCCAGGGTCTTTTCTGCAGGGGGATACACCATTTTACATTTTATGTTCCCACCAGCAAGGTGTTATTTCTCCATATCCTTGCCAACGCTTGTTACTGTCTTTTTGTTGATGCCATCTTAGTGGGCGTGAAGTGGTACCTTACTGTAGTTTTCATGTGCATTTCCCTAATGGCTAATGATGTTGAGTATTTCTTCACCTGTTATTGGCCACTTCTGTGTCTTTTTTTTTTGAGACAGAGTTCATTCTTGTTGCCTAGGCTGGAGCACAATGGTGTGATCTCAGCTCACCTCAACCTCCACCTCCCAGGTTCAAACAATTCTCCCACCTCAACCTCCCAAGTGACTGGGATTACAGGCATGTGCCACCACGACTAGTTAATTTTTTTGTATTTTTAGTAGAGATAGGGTTTCTCTATGTTAGTCAGGCTGGTCTCAATCTCCCAACCTCAGATGATCTGCCCACTTCGGCCTCCCAAAGTGCTGGGATTACAGGCATGAGCCACTGTGCCCAGCCTCTGTATCTTCTTATAAGAAATGTCTATTCAAATTGCTTGCCCATTTAAAAAATTGGGCATTTAAAAATTTTTTAAATTGTATTTTTACTATTCAGTTCTAAGAGTTTATTATATGTTTTGGATCTAAGTTATTTATGATATATATGAGTTGCAAATATTTTCTCCCATTTTGTCTCTTGGCTTTTCATCTTCTTGATAGTGTCTTTTGAAACACAAATATTTTTAATTTTGATGATGTTTCTTTTATTGGTTTTTCTTTTGTTGTTTGTGTTTTCTAAGGACATAGAAAGTTGTCATATTTAAAGTTGTGCTTTCTAAAGGTATAGAAAATTGTCATATCTAAGGAATGATGGACTAATAAAAAGCAAGATTTAAGCCTATGTTTTCTTCTAAGAATTTTAGTTCCAGCTTTTACATTTAGGTCCTTGATCCATTTCAAGTTAATTGTTGTGTATGGTATGAGGTAGGATGTCCCACTTCATTTTTTTTTTTTGTTTGCACATGACTATTCAATTCTATCAGCACATTTTTGAAAAGACTATTATTTCTCCCTTGATTATTCTTTTTACCACACATTGGCTTTAAAAGCAATTATGGACAAAAATTAGCTGGGTGTGGTGGCACGTGCCTGTAGTCCCAGCTACTCGGGAGGCTGAGGCAGGAGAATCGCTTGAACCTGGGAGGTGAAGGTTGCAGTGAGCCAAGATCGCGCCACTGCACTCCAGCCTGGATGACAGAGTGAGACTCCATCTCAAAAAGGAAAAAAGCAATTATTGTGCTTGGCTAGGCACGGTGGCTCACACCTATAATCTCAGCACTTTGGGAGGCCGAGGTGTGTTGATCACTTGAGGCCAGGAGCTCGAGACCAGCCTGGGCAACATGGCAAAACCCCGTCTCTACTAAAAATACAAAAATTAGCCAGGCATGGTGGTTGGTGCCCACGTGTAGTCCCAGCTACTCAGGAGGCTGAGGTAGGAGAATCACTTGAACCCTGCAGGTGGAGGTTGCAGTGAGCAGAGATCATACCACTGCACTCCAACCTGGGCCATGGAACGAGACTCCATCTCAATAATAATAATAATCATAATAGTAAATAAAAAAACAAAAAACAAAAAGTTAAAGCAATTATTGTTCTTAATGTGTTCAAGAGGGCAGAAGAAGATTAAACAAAGACCCCTATACAGTCATGGGACAGCTTTTAAAACAGACATAGCATACTTCACACGTTCCCTTCAAACTACTGAGATATGGGGAATAAAAAAATCAGGGTGAACTTGAGTATATGAGTAGCAAACTGATCATAGATGGTATTTCCACAGACAGAACTTGAGGCAGCAAGAGCATCAGTTGATTATGCATATATCCCTCAAAGAGAAGTACTTTTAAAGAAAGCACTGATTTAGATGCACACATCCTGTTCTCAAAAAAAATTATACGACTTTGAGGCAATATGCCCTAATAATTGAGAGTATGGACTTTGAGATCAGAATGCCCTTGGTTTGTATCCAAACTCAACCATTTACTAATTGTGTAAATTACTTAGCTTTCTGATCTTTACTCTCCTGATATGTAGTGTAGGATAATAATATCTATTTCATTTTTGTAAATTTTATTTTGATATAGTTTCAAACTTACAATTGTTTATATTTTACCTCATTTACTTAATTTACTTTATCATTCTCTCTATGCATGTGTGTGTGTGTATGTGTGTGTGTATATATATACACACATAGACATATATATATACACACACACATCTCACACATTTATGTGTCAATATATTTATGTATGTGTGGGAGATATATATATATATCTTTTACAAACAAATATATATGTATGTGTCATACATATACTTGTATATGTATGTGTGGGAGATATGTGAGACATTCATATATATTTATGTATTTGTAAAAGTATATTTATATATGTTTCCTGAATCATTTGGAAGCAAGTTGAAGACATCATGAGTCTTTATTCCAAAATACTTCAGTGTATATTTTCTAAGAACAAGAACATTCTCTTATATAACTATAGTACATTTATCTAAATCAGGAAATTTAAAATCTATACAATACTGTTATCTGTAGTATACATTCAAATTTTCCATTTTTCTGAATATTATGCTTTATAGCTATTTTTCCCAGTTTAGGGTCCAAAACAGGATAATGCATTGAATTCAGTTATCACTCTTTAACCTCCTCTAATCTACAATCATTCCTGAGTCTTTGTGTTTCATGACATTGACATGTTTGAAGAGTACAGATCAATTATTTTCCAGGATGTCTCTGAATTCGGATTTCTCTGATGCTTTATCATGATTAAATTGAGATTGTGTATTTTTGGCAAAAATACCACAGGAGCTATGTTATCTTTCTCAGGGCAACATATTAAAAGGGAAATCATGTCAGATTTTTCTGATATTGTTAGTATTAACTTTATCACTTGGTTAGGATTATGTATTTCAGGTTTCTCCACTGTAAATGACTATTTCTTCTGTAATTAATAAGTAATTTATAGGGAGCTATCAGTTGGTTCCCTACATTCAAATACATGAAATATTGAGCACAATGTCTGGTACACAGTAAGTGTGCAAAAAATGTTAGGCATCATCTTCATATTATCTTACTACCATCATTGTTATTGTTAATTTAAAATATTTTAGGACTTAAACCTAGTATTCTACACCTTGGGTGATAGGAAAATAACTCAGGAACATAGACCAATTAAGAAAATATTGAGTTCAAATACTTCGTGGCATTTTGCACAAGAATACCTCTGTGACCTTCCAGCCTCAGGATCCTAGCCTGTTTCATGAACTAGACTTCGGCTGATCACGAGACCCTTGAGAAGATTGTTGATAAAATTCAATTTACTTTACATGCTCACTTCAAGTTGTGTTCACTTTACTTTTCACGGTGTTGTATTCCTAGAAATCATATCAAAGAGGGATTATTATAAATTAGGTTAATGAATTTATATAGCAGCAACATTATAATTAGATTATATGCCCCTCATTAAGTTTTGACTTAATCATAGCTATGGAGGGCAAAGCAAGTCTGAAATAACTATAAATTCAATTATAATCATTTTTATGTAAAAACATTTAAAAATCAAAGTAATGCACATGTAGTAACATGCCACCAGTACAGGAGATCTTATGATGAGAAGCAACTCCTTCCCTCTCTACCCTAGGAATAGAGGTAATACTAGCAGGTATCTTTGTCTTGTTTTTTATTTTAATGAGAAGGCCTTTAAAGTTTCACCATTTAGTATGATATTTCCTTTCAGTTTTGGATTGGTATGCTACATCATGTTAAGTAAAGGTTCGTTTCTATTCCTGGTTTGCTAAAGGTTGTTTTTCTTTTTAAAATCATGAGAAAGTGTGGAATTTTATTAATACTTTTCCTGCATGCACTAAATGGTCATATTTTTCTCCTTTAATCTGTTAATGTGGTGATTATGTTGGTAGACTTCTTATGTTGCCGCATCCTAACATTTTTGGAATGAACGCCACTTGCTCATGATGTACTTTTTAAAAATACTTTACTGAAATAGACTTGCTAAAATTTTATTTTGGATTTTTCCATTTATATTTGCGTGATTGGTCTGTAATTTTTCTTGTAGTGTTCTTATCTGGTTTTAGTTATAATATATTTATAGATTAGATGACAATATATTCACAAAATGAATTTTGGAAGCTTTTTGTCTTAAACAGTTAAGGTAAAATTTACTGCTAAAACAATTGGGGCCTGCGATATAAGAGATGGGGGGGCTATTAAATGTAATTCAAAGTATTTCTGGTTATTGGGTTATTTAAATGTCATTATTATTTTTAGGTCAATGCTTTTTTTTTTTAGACGAAGTCTTGCCCAGTCACCAGGCTGGAATTGCAGTGGCATAATCTTGGCTCACTGCAACCTCCACCTCCCAGCAAGCAATTCTCCTGCCTCAGCCTCCCAAGTAGCTGGGAATACAGTTGTGCACCACCACACACAGCTAACTTTTTTATTTTTAGTAGAGATGGGGTTTCACCATGTTGGCCAGGATAGTCTCAAGCTCCTGACCTCAGGTGATCCACCCGCCTTGGCCTCCCAAAGTGCTGGAATTACAGGCATGAGCCAGTGTGCCAGGCCATAAAGTGCTTTTAAGAACTTTTAAAAACAAAGGATATACAAAAAATAATAATTGAATCTCCTTGGTTCAACGATGAAAGATATTTAGAGATATTGACCATTGATTTAGCAGAATGAGTTGGGAGGGTGGAAGGAATGCTAATGTATTAGAATAGGAAGTCACTGGTTAATGCAAAAAACTGATAAAAATAGCCATATAAGCTTAGAGATTACATATAGAAATATGCAGGTAAATACAAGAAGAACCCAGCTGAAAGTGTTGAAAGTGGTTGTTCCTGAAAAGTGTACTGGGAGGTGAGGAGGAAAAATTACTACTCATTTTCATTATGAATCTTTGAGTACTATTTTATATTTTTAGGTTTATTTCTTTATATCAGTACAGACTTATGTATTTGTATTTTGTTCATGGATTGTAATCTCTTAAGATTGTTATTTATTTTTAATAAATCTTTTAATTTTGGCACACTAGTAGATTTACATGTAGTTTTAAGAAATAATACAGAGCGATTCCTTGCACACTTAACCCAGTTCCCACCAACAGTAACATCTTGCAAAACCATAGAGCACTAGTTCAACCAGAAAATTGACATTGATACAGTCAAGATGCAAAGCATTTCCATCACCCAAGGATCTCTCATATCGCCCTTTTATAGCCATACCCACTTTCTCCTCCCACATCCAACCCGTTTCTTAACCACTGGGAACCATTAAACTCCATACATACTGTATGGATTGATACAGTATGTAACCTCTTGGGATTAGCTTTTCACACTTAGCATAATTCTATGGAGATTCATCCAGTTTGTTGTGTGTATAAATAATTCACTCCTGTTTATTCTTTTGTATCCCTGAATTGATTCTATGGAACAAATGTACCACAGATTGTGTAAACATTCACCCATTGAATATTGTTTTCAGTATGGAGCTATTGTGAATAAAGCTGCTATAAACATTTATCTACATGTTTTTGTGCAAATGTGACTCTTAATTTATCTGGCATAACTGCCCAGGAGTAAAATTGCTGAGTCACATGGTAGTTGCAATTTAGTTTATAAGAAATTGCCAAGTTTCCCAGTGGTTGTACTATTTTACATTCCCACTAGCAATACATACACGATCCAGTCTCTCCATGTCCTCACCAGCATTTGGTGTTGTCATTATTTTTTGTTGTAACCATTCTGATAGGTATATAATAATGTCTCATTGTGATTTTAATTTGCATTTCCCTAGTGGCTAGCGATGTTAAACATCTTTTCATGTGCTTATTTACCATCTGTATAACCTACTTGGTGAAGTGTCTGCCCATGTCTTTTGCTTATTTTTTAATTGTTTGATTTTTTTGCTATTGAATTTTGAGAGTTCTTTATATATTCTACATATTAGGTCTTTGCCAGGTATGTCGTTTGCAAATATTTTCTTCTACTCTGTAGTTTGGTTTTGCATCCTTTTCACAGAGTTTTTTACAGAGTAAAAGTTTTTAGTTTTGATGAAGCTCAACTTAACAATTTTTTGTTTTATGGATCATGCTTTTGGCATCAAGTCTAACAGCGCTTTTCCTAGGCCTAGATCCCAAAGTTTTTGCTTATGATTTTTCCCCCTAAAAGCTGTATATGTTTATATTTTAGATGTGTCTGTGGTCCATTTTGAGTTAACTTTTGCATAAGGTGTAATACTTAAATTGTGAATGTCCAGTTACCCCAGCACCATTTATTAAAAATACCAACTTAGCTTCATTTAATTGCTTTTGCATCTTTGCCACAAGTCAATTGGGCATAATTTTGGGTTCTCTGTTCTCTTCTATTTATCTGTGTGTCTATGCCTTTATCACTCCCATACAGTCTCAGTTATTTTAATCTGGTAGCCTAAATAATGGCCCCTCACAGATGTCCACATCCTAATCTGTGAATATGCTACCTTGCATGGTTAAAGAGGTTTTGCAGATGTGATTAAATTGAGGATTTTGAGATGAGATTATTCTGGATTATCCAGGTGGCCCAATGTAATCACAAGGAAAGCAGGATAATAAGTCAGAGAGAGAAGATTTGGTGATGAAAGCAGAGGTGAGAGTGATTCCATTGTGAGGAAGGGGACACAAACCAAGGAATGATCTCTAGAAGCTAAAACCAAAAAAAAAAAAGTTAGCATATTCTTTCCAAGAGCCTCCAAAAGGAAAAGGAACATAGTCTTGTTAACCTCTTGACTTTAGTCCAATGAGATTGATTTAGGACTTCTGACTTCCAAAACTGTAAGTTCATACATTTGTGTTGTTTAAAACCACTAAATTGTGGTAATATGTTCCAGCAGTAATAGGAAACTAATTCATCTTCACTATACAGTAAGTCCTGAGATTGAGTAGACCAATTCCTTTCATTTTACTCTTTCTTTTCAAAATTGTTTTCCCTATTCTAGTTTCTTTGCCTTTCTATACAAATTTTAGATCAACTTTGTTTATATCTTCAAAAAATTCTTGCCGGGTAATCTGTATGTCAATTTGGGTAGAACTGACATCGTTACTGTATTGAATATTGCAATCTATAAATACAGTATGTTTCTCCATTTATTTAGATCTTCTTTATTTCATTTTTCAGCATTGTGTATTTATCAGGGTACATGTCCTATGCATGTTTTCTTAGTTTCAAATGTAAGGTTTTTTTCCTTAAGCAACTGTAAATGGTATTGTATTTTAAATGTTGGTGTCTGTACTAGTATACATATAGTATATACTCCTAGTATATACTATATAGGCACATACTATGTGGACACACATGCATATACATATAACACACACATGCATATATGCATATACATACACATACACAATTGATTTTTGCATGTTTGTGTTGTATCTTGCAGCCTTGCTAAACTCAATTATTAGCTCTTGAAACTTTATTAGCACTAGGTTCAATACCAATTGTGAGATCGGACAGTCTTGCCTTTGCCCCCATTTTAGGGGATAAGTGTTTGATCTTTCACGATTACATATAATATTAGTTGTACTTTTTTTTTGGAGATGCTCTTTTTTCAATTGAAGAAGATTCCCTCTCTTCCTATTTTTCTGAGAACTTTTATGAGAAATAGTTATAAATTTTGTCAAATACTTTTTCTGTATTGATTGATATGATCATGGGATTTTTCCTCTGTAGCCTGTTAATATGATGTATTAGGTTGATTGATCATCAAATAGTGGACCAGATTCACATCCCTGGAATAAAACTCACTTGCTCATGGTGTATAATTCTTTTTATGTATTGCTAGATTCTATGTAACTATATTTTGTTAAAACTGTTTGCATCTATATTCATGAAGCAAGCATATTGGTCTACAGTTTTCCTTTTTTTCATACTTTGGTTTTAGCATCAAGGTAATAATAGCTTCACCAAATGAATTGGATGTATTCCCTCCTCTTCTATTTTCCAGTAGAAATCATGTAGAATTGGTGTCGCTTTTTCTGCAAATATTTGGTAGTAGAATTCTTTGAAATTATCTGACCAAATCTTCAGGAAGTTTGAAAATTGCAAACTCAAACTCAATTTGTTAATTGTTGTAGGGCTATTCAAATGATGTATTTTGTATTGGGTAAATTGTGGTAGGTTGCATTTTTTGAGAAATTGGTCCATTACATCTAAGCTGTCAAAATGATATATGTAGAATTCTTTGTAGTTTTTTTTTTTTTTTTTTTTTGAGACGGAGTCTTGCTCTATCGCCAGGCTGGAGTGCAGTGGCATGATCCTGGCTCACTGCAACTTCCGTTTTATGCTTTCAAGCAATTCTCCTGCCTCAGCCTCCCAAGTAGCTGGGACTACAAGCACGCACCACCACGCACGGCTAATTTTTTCTGTATTTTTAGTAGAGATAGGGTTTCACCATGTTGGACAGGATGGTCTTGATCTCTTGACACGGGTCTTGAGGCCCGCCTCGGCTTCCCAAAGTGCTGGGATTACAGGCGTGATCCAACGCACCCGGCCTGGAGTATTTCTTTATTATCCTTTCATGTCTGCAAGGTCTGTAGTGATACTATGTCATTCCTGATATGGGTAACTTGTGTCTCTCACCCCCACCCTCTGTTTTTTTTAATCAGTCTTGCCAGAAGTTTATCGATTTTATTGATCTTTTCAAAGAACCAGTCATTTGTTCCACTGATTTTCTTGATTGTTTTTCTGTTTTCAATTTCATTTATTTTTGATCAAAATTTTATTATTTCCTTCCTTCTGATTGCTTTGTATTTATTTCTCTCTTCTTTTTCTAGGTTCTTGAGGTGAAAGCTCAGATTATTAATCTGACTTTGCTTCTTTTCTTTTTTTTTATTTTATTTGTTATTTTTATTTTATTTTATTTTATTTTATTTAAGGGCACTGGGACCAACGATCACCAGCTTTTCAAATGTAAGCATTTAGTGCTGTAAATACCCCTCAGAACGTCTTAAGCTATGTTCCACAGATTTTAATCTATTGCATTTTCATGTCCATTAAATTCCATGTATTTTTGTTTTTCCTTTGAGACTTTCTCTTGGACTCATGAATTGTCTGGAGGTGTGTTGTTTAGTTTCCAAATGTTTTGAGATTTTCCTGTTATTGATTTTTATTTTGTTTCACTTGATTGGAGAATAATTTCTGTATGATTTTAATTTTTTATTATTGATGTTTATTTTGTGGACCAGGATATATTTTGTTATATGTTCTGTGGGTGCTTGAAAAGAATATGTGTTCTGCCCTTATTGTGTAAAGTGTTCTATAAATGTTAACTAGACTCTGTTGGCTAATGATGTTGTTGAATTCTTCTATAGCCTTGTTGATTGGCTGCCTAGTTCTAACAATTCTTTTTTTTTTTTTTTTTTTGAGATAGGGTCTATCTAGCTCCATCACCCAGGCTGGAGTGCAGTGGCACAATCAGAGTTCACTGAAGCCTGAAAATCCCTGTCAGCCTCCTGAGTAGCGTGGACTATAGGTGCAAGCTACCATGCCTAGCTAATTTTCATTTTTTTGTAGAGATGGCATTTTGCTCTCTTGCCCAGGCTGGTTTTGAACTCCTGACCTCAAGCAATTCTCCCACCTTGGCCTTTCAAAGTGCTGAGATTACAGGCATGAACCAGCACACCCAGCCTCTTCTACCAATGCTTAGGAAAGGGGTGTTGACGTCTCCAACTGTAATTGGAGTTGGTCCTGTTTGTTGATCCTTTAAGTTCTATCAGTTTTTGCTTCCTGTATTTTGGGCTTTCGTTAGTGCATGTAGTGCATTTAGGATTCCTATTCTTTTTGAGGAAACCAATCTTATTATTATTACATAATGTTCCTGTATATCTCTCATCATTTGCTTTGCTCTGAAGTTTACTTTGATACTAATATAGCAACTCTTGCTTTCCTTTGATTAACGTTTGCAGGACATAACTTTTAACTGAGCTCTTTCATGAAAACGCAACTGAAAAATGTATAAAAGCAAGTTCAGTTACATACTTGCAAATACTCTTTTGTCATATAGTTCTCAAAAAAAAACAGTAAAAATTTTCAATTAGCCATTCTTTTAGGGCATGTCTGCTAGCAACAAATTCTCTTAGTTTCCCCACATCTGAAAATGTCATAAAATTGGTTTTTTAGAGATTGGGTCTCCCTATTTTTAAGTTCTAATATTTCCATATGGTTCTATTCTATGTTTTCTATTTTTTTCTGAGATTTTCTATTTTTTCATTTGTTTCAAGTGTGTTTATAATTGCATGTCACCCAGGCTGGAGTGCAGCGGCACAATCATACTTCACTGCAGCCTTGAAATTTTGGCCTCAAGCAATCCTCCCACCTCAGCCTCCAGAGTAGCGGGGACTACAGGTGTGCACCACCATGCCCAGCTAATTAAAAAAAAATTAAAGATGGAGTCTTGCTATGTTTCCCAGGCTGGTCTCAAACTCCTGACCTTGAGCAATTCTCTGGCCTCAACCTCCCAAGTAGCTGATATTACAGGCACAAGCCTCCATGTCCGGATGAAAACTTGATTTTCCCTCATTCCTAAAGGACTTTTTCTTTTCTTTCTTTCTTTTTTTTTTTTTTTTTTTTTTTTGCTGAGTGTAGGATTCAGGGTTGACAATTCTTTTCTTTCAGAACTTGAAAACTATTGTGACACTTTCTTCTGGTCTTTATAGTTTCTGATGAGAAATTGTCAGCTGTCATTTGAATTATTTAGGCCCACTGGGGTATTATTTCTCCTTGCTGCTTTCAAGATTTTTCATTTGTTTTTAGTTTTTGGAAGTCAATTATGATATGTCTTTGTGTGGATTTCATTTCTGTTTATCTTATTTGAGATTTGTTTATCTTATTGATTTGATATGTAGGTTTATGCCTCTTGTTAAATTTTGAGGGTTTTCATCTTTCTTTATTTTTTTTAGCCCTGCTCACTTTCTTTTTTCTTTCTGAGACTGATGACATTAATGTTACTCTTTTGTTATGGGTCCATGAGTGCTTGAGTTTTTGTTTTTTTTTTTCCAGTCTATTTTCTTTTTGTTGTTTTGAGTGGATAATTTCTCTTTTCTGTCTTTCAGTTAACAGATTATTTTCTCTGTCTGCTCCCTTCTGCTGTTGAAGCAATCCCTTTTTATTTCAATTATTGTATGTTTAAGCTCTATTATTTCCATATGGTTCTACTCAATGTTTTCTATTATTTTCTGAGATTTTCTATTTTTTCAGGTGTTTCAAGTGTGTTTATAATTGCATAAGAAGCATTTTTATTTTAGCTGCTTTAAAATCTTTGTCAGGTAAATTCTTACATCCTTTTCAGCTCAGTGTTAATGTTTTTGCTCATTCCATTTGAAATTATCCTGGTTCTTGATCTGATGAGTGACTTTTTTATAAAGACCTGGACATTTTCACATATTATGAGACACTATATCACATTTAAGCCTATTTCAGCTGGCTTTCTCTGATACTCCTGTAGAAGGGGAAGGAGTGGTGCTTTCTCATTACTGTCAGGTGGAAGTAAAAGTCCTGGTTCCCATTTAGCCTAGTTTACACCTGAATTTGGAGGCTGCATGTTGCTGGAAAGTTCTGGCTCTCCACAATGGTATCCACTGACACCGTGGGGGTAAGAGGAGGGATCGTTACTGGTTAATTGAGATGAAAGTGTGGATTTCCTACTTGGCCTCCTCTGACACCATCTAGGTGCAGGTGTTGAGATATCTTATTACAGCCTGGTGAAAAGATAAGTATAAGCTTGCCAGTTGAGCTTTACTGGCATGGGCAGGGTGGGTTGGGATTGGTGTCACAGTTTTTTCTGTAGTGTTTGGCTACTGCAGAGCAGTTTTTGTCTAAAAGTTTTGTGTTTGGCAAGGCTGCCTCTTTCCTCATACTTTGGCTAAAAACAGCAGGCTTAAATGTTTAGACTGTTTCTTTCTGAACCTCTTGGTGTTTCTGGATTGCCAGCTTCTTCAGCTCCAAATCTGGGATATGTGAGGCAAGAAGAAAATCCAAGTGTCAATTTTTGGTCCCAAAGTCTGTAGCTGGTCTGCTTTCTTCTCATCACCTTTCAGAGTTTTCTTATATTTGTTTTAAATGTAATATCCAGGTGCTTGCTTGTACTTGGTGGGAGGAATGGGTAAAAACACAGGTACTACATCTTCCAAGAGTCAGAAGTCTCCTACTTTATTTTTACCTGTGTTTACAATTATTTCTCTCTACCTGTCTATCTGTCTGTCTATCTATCTATCTATCTATCTATCTATCTATCTATCGATCGAATGCCATCTAAGGAAGCTACACCTAAAATATTTTTCCCCTTTTGGAAGTGGAGATATTTAGCAATCATTACATTTGCTTTAAAACTGTGCTCAACGCTAAAGCAGGTACTTTGATGATAATGATGTGCTTATCACTAAATTAAATTTCTAAGGCACAAACCAACTAATATTTCTGCATTATACTGTCTCATTCTATAAGATGTACTTGGAGAAAAATAGTCCAGCTCATGTTGCTAAATGGTATCTGTAAAATACTAGATACATTGGATACGTACTTGAAGCTCTTAATTTTGAAAAGAGATAGTAAGAAAAAAGTGCACTGGAAACAATTTCTAGCTTTCATCAGATTGTACTACTTATGCGTATACTAGTTTTGCTATAAGAAAATTATACCATTTATTTAATTGGACAGAAAGAGATAGTCATATGTCTGGTATTTTTTTACTAGGCAGCAAGCTGAAATGTTAGACTGTCTTTGTGAAAACCAGACAGCTGGCAACCCTGGAACTTCACCAGGGAGGGCCAGACCCACTGGAGCAGGGCAGGCAATCTGGGAGGATTCCAGGAAGTTAAATTCAATACATGTTTATTGTGCAAAGATAGGACATCTGGACCAGTGGACAGCACGTTGGTAAGGTTTAATAACAGGCAATAGGTAAATAAATAATTGGCATCAGAGGGATTTAACTACAAATTGTAGGCGGGTCCTCTGTAGCCTGGAAGAGCTCATTGATAGAAGCATTTGGCTATACCCAAAGCACTGGAATAGATTTGAGTATTAGGAAATAAGTAGAGGAGATTCAAGTTCAAGCAGAGACAACATATGGAGAGGGAAGGCAAGTCCCCAGGCCTAGATGAATTAGAATTCTGAGATTACCAAGTCAGGCATGCAAGAATAATGGAGCAAAGTGAGCACCAAGTTAAAAGAAACATGACAAGATTCCAGTGATCAAAATCTGAGTACAAGCAAAACAAGAAAAAAACAGACTCTTTCCTCTACTCAAGCTATTTTTATGATCTTTGTATACAAACCCACTTAAACCTGTGCTGTGGCTGGGTTAAGAAAAGATATGGAAGCTTCTGCATGCACTTTATTTCTGGAATTTCTTCATATTTGATTCCATTCACCCAATTTTTTTTTTGTTTATTAGTTTGTGGCTTTCTTTGTGCATAGTTACTTTGTTTTGCTTTACCCCCAATCTGATTCCAGACTTTAGCTCTTGCACTCATATTATTTATTAGAATGTTGCCCCTGTAACTGTACATACTGTCCTTTTGTTTATGGCATCTTCCAGAACACCTCAAAAGCCTGGTTATGCTCTCTGGCTTTTCGCACTATAGCCACAGAGAAATCGTGCTTTGCTATGGTTCTATTAGAGTCATCCACTTGGTCCTACACTTTGTCCAGCCTCCAACTGACAGGGGAGAGGGATCCAATACAGACAAACATCACAGTTGGCTTAATGTTGAGACTCTAGATCTACTGGCCTAGAATTCCTTGTCTCCTTGACAAAGAATACCTTTGGTCCCTGGGACTGAGGTGGGGTTGTGTCTACAGGTAGGGCCTAAATGACCCAATCAGGCAGGTCATTTCACTTACCTCCTATCTTAAAGCTCAACATCAAATTTAAATAAACATTTATACCTTTTATCTGTTGCCAGGACCTCTTGCCTCTTTTGTAATCTTTGACCCAGTGTCTTCTAATCTAGTTTCTAATTCTCATAAAACACTCTTTATCAGAGCTCCAAGTTCATTCTGTCGAGTGGTTCCAGAACTGCTTTCTGTTCTAACTTCATACATTCCGAAACCTTCACTCTGTCTGAGTATCTTATTCTAGCCACCATCTTGCTCTGCCAACCCCTGATATCTTGCCCCGATTCCAGACTTCCAACTTTGTCATAGCCAACTTTTCTGTGATCTTCATATGTAACCTCCTTGTGTACTCAGGTTTCCTGCACTTTCTAGCCTTGGCTTCTGTTTTCCAGTTCCAGACACTCATCCTGTTCCTTTATATTGTCAGCATTTATGTTCTTAGTTTTGACACAGGGCCAACCTGGATTTGGTTGTGCCATAGGTACATTGCATTTATAGTACACTACTAAGACCTGTCAGGATTCATATTGATGCCCTTTCCTCCGGTTCCAGGGAGTCTCATCTCACTCATACGTCACTGGTCCTTCCTGTGTCTGTACTCTTAGGGTATCCCTTGTTGCCAACTTTTCTAGATTGTTTTCTTCCAAAAAATATTGTGTAGCTTCATGTCCTAATTTCTCACCTACACATTTTTATTCAACTAGTTCATGTTAATAGTTACCTGACTATTCCTTTTCTCCCTGCAAATTTGTATGTAGTCTATATGGGGACCTGATCTGGCAGATGCTTTTACTTGAAAGAGGAACTTTAATTGGATGTAGGGGGATTGTTAGGTACTAAAGTAGGTAGTTGTTGAGAGGTTTAGATGAGGCTCAGCAGCTGGCTGAGGCTTTGGGGCCCCTTTTAAATCATAGTAACATATCTGCTTTCTAAAAAATTAATTTAACAAAGTTTAGGCTGGGCACAGTGGCTTGTGCCACCGTGCATTTTGGGAGGCCTAGGCAGGAGGATCACTTGAGGTCAGGAGTTCAAGACCAGCCTGGCCAACATGGTGAAAGCCTGTCTCTACTAAAATACAAAAATTAGGTGGGTGTGGTGGTGCACACCTGTAATCCCAGCTACTTGGGATGCTGGGGCAGGAAAATTGCTTGAAATCGGGAGGCAGAGGTTGCAGTGAGCCGAGATCACCCCACTGCACTCCAGCCTGGGCAACAAGAGTGAAACTCCGTCTCAAAAAAAAATTTTTTTTAATTGTGGTAAAAGAATACATAACACATTTTAGCATCTTAACCATTTTAAGTGTACAGTTCAGTAGTGTTATGTATATTCACGTTGTTGTACAACAGATCTCCAGAAACTTTTCATCTTGCAAAACTGAAACTGTATACCTGGCAACCACTATTAGGAGAGGTTTTGAATTGAGTTGGCCTCTGCTCACAAAAGGCTCAGTTGAGATATTCAAGAAAGACCACACTGCTTTTTTTTTCAACCCAAAATGATAGATAGGGTTTATGGTAGAGATCAGGGACCTACTTTAACAATTCTATTCCAACAGGCAGGAATGACCTAAGTAACTGTGCCAGTTGACACCAACTGAAATTTGATGAACTCTCGAAACAAACATGAGTGCTGTGGAAGACCACTTAAAAAAAAAAAAAAAAGAAAAGGTTCCTGGCTCACGCCTATAATCCCAGCACTTTGGGAGGCCGAGGCGGGTGTATCACGAGGTCAAGAGATCGAGACCATCCTGGTCAACATGGTGAAACCCCATCTCTACTAAAAATACAAAAATTAGCTGGGCATGGTGGCACGCGCCTGTAGTCCCAGCTACTCGGAAGGCTGAGGCAGGAGAATTGCCTGAACCCAGGAGGCGGAGGTTGCGGTGAGCCAAGATCGCGCCATTGCACTCCAGCCTGGGTAACAAGAGCAAAACACCATCTCAAAAAAAAAGGTTCCTTTGGATCTTGCAAATGCTATTATCTTTCTCTAAACTGTAAGAATTCATCTAATTATCAACCTTAGTCTTTATTCCTCTGTTTATGTAGTTGGCATTTTCAGAATATAAATACAATAATAGGTTTGATGATGCTGAGCACATTTCAATAAGAGAAAAATAACACTATTAAGTATAGTGATAGGCATGAGCTTGATATAACCTTTCTGTATGTATTTTTCGTTGAATTAAAAAGAAGATAAGGATCTCCTAATTAGTACATGAAATGCCTTCAGCATCAAGTAAAGAAAAAAATACAAGAAGACTGAGGGAAGGTTTGCTTGCCCAGAGGGTTTGGCTTTTGAATCATTAATCTCCTGAAGGAAGCTCTGAATCACCTACCTGTGTGTCTTACCATCCTAGTGGAACGTAAGCACACCTCTAGAACCAAAAAAAAAGGCTTTAGGCTAAGAATGGTCTGCAGGTTTCACTTGCTCATACTTGCCTGGTGGTAGTCTGAAAAAAAGGTACTCTGTCAGATTTTTGTATCATTTAAAATAATGTACCTATGACTTACCTATCATCCCAAGACAATTTTCAACAATAACATTCCATATATGAATATTGTCCATATTAATTTTTCTACCATCCCGCACATTCTTTAAGAGGCTCATTCTGACTTCATCCAAAGCAAAGGCACAAGTGCACTCTAGTCTCTATCGTGTCTTCACCCTGGAGTATTCAGAGACATGAAGGCTGCTTCCCATGGCTTACACTTTGGGGCATGGGTGGCATCAGGGTAGGGGTCATGCAGCAGAGCAGGAAGGTGAGGGACAAGATATTAAAAGTCAACAGAGAGAATGGGTTAGAATGCCAAGAAGTTAGACAAGGTGTGAGGGCTCCAGCCGTTCTTAGAGGAGAAAATGGGGAGAGATCCTAAATCCAGAAAGATGGAATTTAAAAAGCAGTGACTGTGGGAAATTCATAACTTTCTTGTGTTTCATTTTATTATCGGCAAAATAAAAGAATTAATCAATGTTATAAGTTAAGTTGTGCCCCTTCCCAAAATAATATGTTGAAGCTTTAACTACTAGCACTTCAGAATGTGACGTTATATGGAAATAAAGTCATTGCAGATGTAACTACTTAAGATGAGGTCATGCTGGAGTAGAGTGGGCCCTTAATTTAATATAACTGGTGTCTTTATTAGAAGAAAAGAGAAACACACAAAAAGAACCCCATGTAAAGTTAGACACAGAGATTGAAGTTATGCAGCTACAAGTCAAGGAATGCCTGGTGTTACCAAGAGCTTGCTTTGTTGCCCAGGCTGGAGTAGAGTGGCGTAATCTCGGCTCACTGCAACCTCCACCTCCTGAGTTCAAGCAATTCTCCTCCATCAGCTTCCCGAGCAGCTGGGACTACAGGTGCGCCCACCATGCCTGGCTAATTTTTGCATTTTTTATGGAGATGGGGTTTCACCATGTTGGCCAGGCTGGTCTCAACCTCCTGACCTCAAGTGATCTGTTCACCTCAGCCTCCCAAAGGGCTGGGTTTATAAGTGATCATAAGTTTTCAAAGCTCATTTTGGAGAAAGCCACATCTTGCCTAAAAGGTGACACTTTATTTGGCTCCATGTGGAAAAAGAAATGCTTTCAGTTGGAGATATCATGCTGGAAGATTAACATGCTTGTTCTAGCTCCACACAACTAATGAATTTTCAAAATATCTATTGTAGTGGGAAAAAATGGAGTAAAAGTCTGTATGATGTCTCAGTCTGAAGTAAAATAGGAAGCAAGAATGAGAGAAGCCTCAGTCTGCAGTCAGGAAAGGGAAATCAGAAGAGCTAAGAGAAGAATATTCTTTTTATTTGACTCATTATGTAATTCCTCAAAAGATCAATTCACAGTCCAGAGAGAGAAGGTACAACATGTAATGTGTGCAGATAAAAATTCAACTTCATCATCATCATCATCTTCAATCCAGGGTGTACTATTTACAAGGTAGGTATTGTGTTTACAACAGAATAATCTATTTCATTCAGGTACGGTGACTCATGCCTGTAATCACAGCGCTTTGGGAGGTGTAGGTGGGTGGATAGCTTGAGCTCAGGAGTTTGAGATCAACCTGGGCAGCATCGCTAAACCCCGTCTCTATAAAAAATGCAAAAAAAGAAAAAAAAATAGCCAAGTGTGGTGGCACCTGCCTGTAGTTGTAGCTACTCAAGTGACTGAGGTAGGAGGATCGCCTGAACTCAGGAAGTCGAGGCTGCAGTGAGCCGTGATGGTGCCACCGCACTCCAGCCTGGGTGACAGAGTAAGACACTGTCTCAAAAAGAAGAAAGAATAATGTTCTATTTCAATCAAATAATCCATCCTACCAGGGGCCTAACAGTGCCAGATATAACAAGGAATGCACGTGGTGGCTCACACCTGTAATTGCAGCACCTTGGAAGGCCGAGGCCTGCAGATCACTTGAGATTAGGAGTTCGAGACCAGCCTGGACAACATGGTGAAACCCTGTCTCTGCTAAAAATACAAAAATTAGCTGGGCGTGTTGCGGGTGGCTGTAATTCCAGCTACTCAGGGGGCTGAGGCAGGAGAATCATTTGAACCTGGGAGGTGGAGGTTGCAGTGAGCTGAGATTGCACCACTGCACTCCAGCCTGGGTGACAAGAGTGAAACTCTGTCTCAGAAAAACAAAACAAAACAAAAACAAATAAGGAATGCAAAGCAAGTTCAAGGCACTGCCCTGGCTCTAAAGAACCTTGCAATGTACCTGAAGAGATGAAATTAACACACACGAAATCATAAATAATGAGTAAGATATTGCTCATATAAACTTACATAAGTACAATATAAGTTCAGAGAAGGCTGACAAGAGTGTGGCTAAAGCAGGCAAATACACTTTCATATGAGAGAAGGTAAGAATCATGCCGAGTCTTAAAGAGTGGGCAACATTTACTTCAGGAGAGGGGGAAAAGTTGAAGATTCCACATTTGTTTTAACACTTTCAAGCTTGTAGAATTCTTTTCCATATATAGACTAATTTTATCTTATGTCGAGCCCTTAGGGTAGACAGCGAGGGCATTATTATTCTAGGCCATAGGTGGATCCGGATGTACAGAATGGTTAAGTAACTTTCACAAGGTCTACCGCTCTGGCAAAGCCTCTGCCTGGAAGGAGCCTGCACCTGTTAATCATGACTCTCATACAGATATAAAATAAACATGTGTTAAAGATTTTAATTAACATTATTAATGAGAGAGCTTGTAACATGTTATAACCAGTTCGAAGGAGTAAAGATACACATATTTATATGGGGTAAAGGAATGTTAAAGTGAATTTATAAATGGATGGAAAACCGGCATTTTCCATGGTAGGGGAGAGGAAAGTCAATTAATTGAACTCACACCAGACAGAGTTTATCTGCATGTTTATGGATAAGAATTATTTTGCATTACTACCAGTTAACTACAACTTATAGAGTTTTAAAATAACTCAAAAAAAATAAAAGACTGGATTTGGATAGCCCAGAAGAATCTGTTTTAAACAATGTGTAGTTTCCATTGGGGACACTCAGTAATCTTTTTTGCTTTTTCCAAATTTCCCGATACACTTCAGTTAGACATAAACAGTATACAAATAAAGTAACAACAAGTAGTACATTTTTTTCTACTACTTGCTGTTACCTTATTTGTATACTGTTTATGACTTCCAGGACTGAAGGTGAGGGTTAGGAATATGTGGCACCAAACTATGTACTCCTGAGCTGGTCTGGAGCTTGTGGGGAACCTAATTAAGCATGAGGAAAACAGTTTAATGTGACAAAGAGTCATTCAGAGAGAACTGCTCCAAGCCAGGCCAGTTTTCAGTTCAAGGAAGGTTCAAAGGTGAGGTTTCCAAATTACTAAGTGGTAGATGGTGGTGGGTGCATTTCAGGCTGGCCAATCGTATACTACCCAGATTCAGATCACCATTTAATTAAATTTATATCTAGCACCGATTGTTTTTTAAGAAAGTATGAGATTAACATGAATACATTTTCCTTACTGCCAGAAACTCTAAGTACTAGGTAAGCAGAGAAGATGTTTTATTGAGGTCCTAATGAAGGGTTTGTACAGACATACACTTATGAAAATTGCATTCATATCCATATATATATGAATAGGTAGCTCAGCCTCTTAAATATAATTATGTACTTATATGAGATGATACAAATATTAACATACAGACTTGGCCTTCCATATAGGCAGCCACCTACAAGGTGTGATCAAAACCCTCCCTACTTTCAGATGTCCCTTAGGGATCTGTTGTCGTTTATGACATTCCCATCATTAATGTAACTCATTTGGGTTAAGAGTTAACTCCACAAGGCATTTGGTAAAATGCAACAAGATTTTTGAAAGAGGATAACAAAAAAGTGGGAGGAAAATGTCTACAATGTGGGCAGAGAGGGCAGGCCTGAGAAGGATGCTATGTGGGCAGCTCTGGAAAGTCCTGGAGGTGCCATGGGAGCCTCTAGGCACCTGGAAGGACTATCAGTGACAAGGAAGGCAGGAAATGAAGACTGCAAGCATGAGAAGAAAAACTTGAATGTACCACAAAGTTGTGATATCCCTATGACAGTATCCGATAATACAAATACATTAAGAATTATTCCAGCCAGGCACCATGGCTCACACCTATAATCCCAGTACTTTGGGTGGCCAAGGCAGGAAGATTGCTTAAGCCCAGGAGTTCAAGACCAGCCTGGGCAAAATGACAACACCCTGTCTCTACAAAAAATATGAAAAGTAGCCAGGTGTGATGGCACGTGTCCCAGCTACTTGGGAGGCTGATGTGGGAGGATCTCTTGAGCCCAGGAGGTTGAGGCTGCAGCGAGGTGAGATTGCACCACTGCACTGCAGCCTGGGTGACAGAGTGAGACTGTGTCTATAAAGAAAAATAATTGGCTGAGTGCAGTGGCTCATGCCTGTAATCCCAGCACTTTGGGAGACCGAGGCAGGTAGATAAGCTGAGGTCAGGAGTTCAAGACCAACCTGGCCAACATGGAGAAACCCCGTCTCTACTAAAATATATATATATATATATATATATATATATATATATATACACATACATGGCCGAGTGTTGTGGTAGTCACTTGTGATCCCAGCTACGTGGGAGGCTGAGGCAAGAGAACTGCTTAAACCCGTAAGTCGGAGGTTGCAGTGAGCCAAGATTGCGCCATTGCACTCCAGCCTGGGTGACAGAGCAGGACTCCGTCTCAAAAATAATAATAATAATAATTCATAGAATAACTGACTTTTCACAAAACTAGGTCATGTATTTCATGAGAGACATCTAATTTTCCTAGTTTTAGTATGTTGTTGAAAAACATTTGGCTGAGAACTGATGCTCTGGAACCAAAGTTGCAAATCAGATATTACCAGAAAACAAGAGTGAAAGTGGGAAACCTGGTATATCATCCAGGGTAGAGCAGCTAAACACAAACAGCCAAGAGAGATGTTTTTACTTCCATTTGCATCTTCATCATCCTTGGGATTAAAGCAGTCATTAAATACCTATTGGTGCACTGAGCTGTAGCAAATGAGTAAGCACGTGCATGATCTCCTGCCAAAATGGAATTTACAATGGTGCAGACAATTCTGTGGTGGAGGTATAGTAAACACCTGTAGAATGTGAACAATTAATAACTTACATTAATTTAGTAAATTACATATTTTCACTGAGTGCAAATAAGAAGAAAAATGCATTTACCAGAGTTGAGCAAAGAAGCTAGAACAAAGAATTACTGCCACTTTTTCAAGGCTTGTCTCGTGGTGAAGGATTTCAATAGCTGTTTAAATGATAGGGGGAAAAGCTAATACAATTGGGTTGGGTGTGCTTTTGTAGAATATTCAGAGTTGGGAATTAAATAAATGGTTAAATGATATCTTGGAAAAGCCAACATTCCCTTGACCTTGCATGTCCTTGAGGGAACATACACTAGAGGCACATAGTCCCTCTTCTTGCCCCTCCCTTACATCCTACTGAGCGAAGACAGACTTATCTGAGTAATGAGTATTTGAGAAGAAATTGAGAATGCTCTGCCATTTTCAAGTAGTCTTTCTAAGGATTTTATTGTGGTCTGCTTTTAGCTTGTGAGGCAGGATCTTAGCTTGTTCCTCTGTTTCCTGATTTTCTCAGAATCTTCCTCCAAACTTCTCAAAGATTAAATTTGGTGAATAGGTGTGTGAGGCTCCCTAATTCAGAGGTGAGGGAGGTATTAGAAAGACAGTTGAGATTGCACATCTGTCCTCCAGTTCAGTTTTGTAATTGACATTTTTAGCTGCTATCTGATTCTGGTGTTCCTGTCTCAGTTGCTTTTAAATTAGAAAGAGGAAAAGGGATGTTACTGATCTCTTAAAACCCAACAGAGAAATGAGTAGGTTTATCAGAAAGAAGTGGAGATTACTGATAAGAAGGACAGAAAACCCCCATGAACCTCATGAAGAAGGTCAAACTTCACTACCTTCCATTTTCCTTTCTCCAATGGTCATCACTAAGATATGTTATTTAGTCCAGTGCTTCCCAAATGATTTATAGTGAAGGAGCAGTTTTCCTTTCTTTAAAAGAAAATTCCAATCTATCATAGACTGATACTTTATTTTCAAAATAATAAAAACAAATTGCTATAAAATGATATTTAATAAAAACCAAAGTTGTAAAAATACAAGCTCAATTTTTGAAAAAATAATTAGATAATTAGGTTGAACAAACAAGAATATTCTGTTACATTGCTATACATTTTAAAAATCTAACTCTTATTTTCTGACTAATCTTGTCACAGACCAGCACTGGTCTGTAGCCCACACTTTGAGTATGATTGATCTAGTTAATTTAAGTTCACAGAATCTTCATCATTATCCTCTAAAACTGGGACACACTGGTTAAGAGTACAGGTTCTAGCAACAGACTTTTGATTCCCAGTGAATGAATGGTGAAGTCGATACTTGGTTGGTATAAGAATTAAATAGGATTTTTTTCTAAAGCACTTGTCTATGTTGAGACTCTTGTAAGTGTCAATAACTGTTATTATTATTTTGAACCAATATACATGTTGAGAGGTACTCTTCTGCTTAATGTTTGTACCTCAATGGGTACAAATAAATATTTCTATCCTCTGTTCTTTAAATGAATCAGATTGTATTATCTTCTAATAATTTGGGCAATTGGTTTTTGTGTACAGAAGCTGACCAAATCTGTACAAGGGAACCAAGGGGCTTGAAAACTTTGCTTTTAAGGCTGTATTGGTTCATCCTTGAGATACGAACATGACTTTTCCAGGCAAGTTCTAGATCCCACATAAGCTAAATAGTCATAGTTAAAGGTCTAGCCTTAATAAGATCACTGTCTGTGTCTCTGTGAACATTTGCAAAGCTAGTTTTGCTAATTATTGCCTCCTAAAAGCTCGGTTCTGTTTCCTTTAAGAGAAGAAGGCCTGGAAGGCATTCAAAGTACTAGAAAAACTTAGAGTTGGGAGGGGTGGGTTGGGGGTGCCCTGGAGCCCAGAATGTACCTGCTGAGTTGGATCAGGAAGCAAAGTGTGCCAAATGGCTTTGTAACAGGGTTAAGCAGAGATTTATGCTTGTCAGAGAAGTGGCTAACTGTTCTAACCTCCACTCCCCGCTTGGCATTTCCTATTGTGCAGTTTTCCGGTTCCAGCTAAATACACTTCTTTTGATTATAAAAAAAGTAATAATAAACCTATACCTGAATGGCATGAAACATTAACCGATTGTTTCCCCATATCAAGCAAACACACTTTTCATTAAGGCAGAGCACATAAAAATCTGATTCACTCTCACTTCTCTGGTCTGTTCAGGCTGTAGGGCCAAAACTGAGGCAGTCTGGGTCACGGGGGCTGTTTAGAGCATTGCCTCCGGCATCTCTAGGGAAATTAGTTTCCTTCTCTGTGGTGAACTGAACCGACCATTTTTTCCAGTTTAGTCTGGTAAAGGTACAAGTTTCATGTTTCAAATTTACGTCAAGTTACTGCAAAGTCTATTCCTGTGTAGTTGTAAATCCTGCTATTAAGAAAGGCAAACCAAATTTCTCGGAGATTCAATTTGATTTTTAACAGACAGAGTAGGCTCAATGACATTTGCAGGGGAGGGGGTGTTTGTAAATTCAGGGCATCAACCAGTGATATATTACTTTCATCTCTGAATTTAACAATTATGAGGCCCCATGATTTCTCACTGATGTTGGGTGGGTAGAGGACAGGGAAGAGGCCATAAAGGCTACTAGAATGGAAGGGGGTTTGTTAGATTGTTTTATTAAAAAGTAAGCTGAGTGATGAGTAAGACATCCTTCCACCTCCAGAAACAAGGCCATTTGGCAGGTCCTTGGCAGAATTGAAAATGAAACAAAGAATATTAATCTCAAGTCCTTGTCCAAAGTTAAAAGCTATTTTTTTCCTCATTTAATGAGTAAAAATGATGCATATTTACCTGGAATATTAACTGCAAATGCTTGTCTCACTGTTCTTGGATTTTTTGAAGTGAGTATGGAGGCTTGCTATTTTAACAATTGAAATTCAATGACCCTCCTGCTACTCTCACCCTCTTGCTATGTGGTTTATCATACATTCGCGTTGAAATGGTCTACTTCCTGGTGGGAAGCCTTACCTGAGAAATGGTGCTCTCTGTAGTCACATAATCAAATGTAGTTACAGAGACAATGAGTAATGTTACAAGAGTTATTTAATGGGGAAGTCAGTCTATTGATAAGGCAGAAACAGGAGGCATCACATTTCCTTGTGTCATTTTCTAAAATGGCACAGTATAGCACAGCCACTAGTGAATGATAACATCTTGGTTCTGATTCAGTAGCGCCCTTGGATAGCTTAGGCCACAGTGAGAAAATACTTGGCTAAACCACCTTTGAAACCTAGAGCTACTGAGTACACTGTCAAAATCACTAATGCTCCCATGGCGTTTAGCCCCCACCTACACCCCAAATTCCATATGCCACAGTGATGCACCTGGCTTTGTTTCTCCCACAACTTAAGTTTTGTAGGGGAGTTGGAGTTCACTCATTTATGCTTCGTAGTAAGTGGCATTTGTATAGGAATTCTTTTGGCTAATGTGTGACAATCCTCTGAACTCTTTCTAGTCTTGTTTATTTTTGGTTGTGTGAACCTTCTTAGTAAGGAAGAGTCAATGGTTTTAATACTCCTCTCTCTCTCTCCTGCCCTTCCCCATCCCTTCTCTTCTCTTTTGGGTCTGGATACTCTGAACTTCTCTGACAATTAATCCAAACCCAACTGCCTAGGTGCTAGGTGAGCACTCTAGATATGGTAACTGTGGTAGAAAGTGTTCCTAAACCCTACTTGACTTCTAGAGGAAATTTAATGATCTTTTAAGCCATTCTTGGGTCCGAGGATTTGAGATGAATATATTTAATAATCTAAAATGATTGCTGGAAAACAGAGGCTAACCACTGTGCTACTTGGATGTAGAGAGACAATATTTCTTATACTCAACACTTCTATAATGGTTTGTAGATTTCATTATGTTTAAATATTGTATTCTTAAATTCCCTCACCCTGTGTGGTGAAGGAGTTGATGATATTCTCACAAGGAAACTAAAGTCAGAAGATTAAATAAGTTCCTCAAATGTAGTATGCCAAACTCTTTCAACTAGAAGGGTGACTTTAACACAAAAGGGGATTTGTTCACATGACTACATGGTACCTGGCAGAACTGAATGGAAAAAAAGTTGCCAGAAACCTGGGGCTCAGATATTTTAATAAGGATTCAAAATTGTCAGAACATTCTCTCTATTCATGTTTATTTCTTCTTGTCTCTGCTTGGATCCATTCTGTAGTCAGTCTCCCTATATATGGTGAGAACGATGGTGGGTGGTAGCCTACTCATGTACCCTTACAACTCATGATCAAAGTGAGGGCTACCTTTACTTCAGATACTTTTGGGTAAGACTCCAATTCACTCAGCTTAGGTCATGAAATCTCTCTGTTGGATCAGTAACTGTTTCCCAGGAGGTGCAGTGCTATTGTCACTGGTGGAGGGTGTCGGGGTTCTTGGTGTCTTGAACAAAGAATTGGACAAAACACACAAACGAAGCAAGGAAGGAATGAAGGGATTCACTAAAAATGAAAGTACACTCCACAGCGCAGGAGTGGGCCTGAGCATAGAGGCTCAAGGACCCTGTTACAGATTTTTTGAGAGTTTTGAGGATTTTACTGGTTGCCTGGGGTATGCCCTATGTAAATAAAAAGGATGAAGTAAAGTTACAAAGTTATTTACTTGGCTTACGCCCTATGGAGAGGATGTTTCCTGTCATAGCTGAAGTGTGAATCAGCCTTATGTTCCCTGCCTGATCAGACCCTATTTTCCTGCCTTGCTATGGTTGGACCAGGCCTGGATCATGTGCCCATCTTGTAGTTGGGTGATGGTGGGGCACCGTGACTGCCAGCTTCACCTGGAAGACAAGGAATGGGGAAAGAGTTCTTCAAAGGGAAAAGGATGATGTTACTGGACAAAGAATGTGTGTGGGGGTAGACAAAAACAAGTACTGCAGCCCATCACACCCAAATTCTGGAAAGTCCAGGTGGCTCTTTCTGAAACACCATGCTAAGAGAGTGAGGAGAAACAAACTGGTCAAACACAAAAGAGAGCCCTAAGGAGTTTTAGAGGTTTGTTTCAGAGCTTTTACTCACTGTTTTTGAGAAGTTATGAAGGATAGCTAAACCTAGTGAAATGAAAAGTCTGCATACAACCCGTAATTGGAAAACTTCTCTTTTGGAAAAGAGAGCAGTAGTTCTCAAACATTTTGGTCTGAGGAGTCCTATATACCCTTAAAAATTATTAGGGACTGGCTGGGCACGACTGCTCACACCTGTAATCCCAGCACTTTGGGAGGCTGAGGAGGGTGGATCATAAAGTCAGGAGTTCGAGACTAGCCTGGCCAAGATTATGAAACCCTGTCTCTACTAAAAATACAAAAATTATCTGGGCACAGTGGCAGGCACCTGTAATCCCAGCTACTTGGGAGGCTGAGGCAGCCAGAAGAATTGCTTGAACCCGGGAGGTGGAGGTTGCAGTGAGCCGAGATCGCATCACTGCACTGTAGCCTGGGTGACAGAGCAAGACTTTGTCTCAAAAAAAAAAATTATTAAGGACCCCAAAAATCTTTTGTTTATGTGCTTTAACTATATTTATCAAGTTAAAAATTAAAACTAAGACAATTAAAAATATTTAGTAGATTATATTAAAATAAAAAAACAACCTATTGTGTTAAATAGCATTTTAATGAAGAATAATTATAATTTCTCCTGCTTAATCAAGGACATTCTTAAGTGAAATGGCATTTCTTTTTCTGCCAATATGTGGTAATAAAGCACACAATAACTACTAATATAGTTTGGTACCCAGCCTTAGTCCATGCTATAGCACCAGCAGTTTAACCCACAATTGCTTTTTCACTATTAGTACAATTACCAACACTCTGGAAAAAACAAACAATATTTTAGTATTATTTTGAAAATAATTTTGACCTCTTCAGCTCCCTAAAGGGGTCATAGGAACCCCCAGGCATTTGTGGACTACATGTTGAGAATCAGAACTGCTACAGTGGAGATCATCATATAGTCGTTAACCCATAAAGACTAGCATCAAGTACTGGATAGCAATCAGCCCAAGTTTGTATAAAGCAAATCATCCTATGAAAAAAAATTTTTTTGAGACAGAGTTTCGCTCTTGTCGCCCAGGCTGGAGTGCAATGGCGTGATCTTGGCTCACTTCGATCTCTACCTCCCAGGCTCAAGTGATTCTCCTGCCTCTGCCTCTCAAGTAGCTAGAATTACAGGTGCCCGCTACCACACTAGGCTAATTTTTGTATTTTTAGTAGAGATGGGGTTTCACCATGTTGACCAGGCTGGTCTCGAACTCCTGACCTTAAGCCCATCCTATGACATTTTCATTTTCTTCTTTGAAAGAAAAAATAAGCCATGGAGTTAAGAGTGAAATAGTATCATTGTAATGAAATCACTTTGAAACTTTTTAAAGAGTCTTGTTTGGTTTTCACAATCAACATCAAAAAGAACTTGTTAATCTTGCAATTCCCTAGAAGAGTTTCTTGCTCCTTCAAAGAGTTTATAATATAAGCTAGACTATATCTACACATTTCACCACAGGAATAAATACGTTTAAAAAGCACATAGCAAAATAAAAGAAAACAGCTCAGATTTAAACAATTGAATTAAACAAGAATAGAGAAAAAAAAAAAAGGATAAAAAGGAATGAGCAAAGTCTCTAAGAAATATGGGACTATGTGAAAAGACCTAATTTATGTTTGATAGGTGTACCTGAATGTGACGGAGAGAATGAATCCAAGCTGGAAAATATTCTTCAGGTATTATTCAGGAAAACTTTCCCAACCTAGCAAAGCAGGACAATATTCAACCCCAGGTAATACAGAGAACACCACAAAGATATTCCTCAAGAAGAGCAACCCCAAGGCACATAATTGTTAGATTCACCAGGGTTGAATCGAAGGAGAAAATATTAAGGGCAGCCAGAGAGAAAGGTCAGGTTACCCACAAAGGGAAGCCTATCAGACTTATAGCAGATCTCTCAGCAGAAACCCTACAAGCCAGAAGGGAGTGGGGGCCAATATTCAACATCCTTAAAGAACAGAACTTTCAGCCCAGAATTTCATATCCAGCCAAACTAAGCTTTACAACTGAAGGAAAAATAAAATCTTTTATGAACAAGCAAGTACTCAGAGATTTTATTACCACCAGGCCTGCTTTACAAGAGCTTCTGAAAGAAGCATTACACATAGAAAGAAACAACCAGTATTAGCCTTTCTAAAAATATACCAAAAAGTAAAGAGCATCAACATAAAGAAGAATTTACATAAACGAATGGATAAAACAGCCAGTTAACATCAAATGGCAGTAATCCTAAATTTAAATCGACTAAATCCCCCAATCAAAAGATACAGCCAAAACCCAATGGTATGCTACATCCAGACCCATTTCACATCCAAAGATACACAAAGACTTAAAACAAAGGGATGGAGAAAGATTTACCAACCAAATGGAGAGCAAAAATAAATAAATAAATAAAAAGCAGGAGTTGCAATTCTCTCATCTAATAAAATAGATTTTAAAGCAACAAAGATATAGTGGTAAAAGGATCAATGCAACAATAAGAGCTAACGATCCTAACACCCAGATACATAAGACCTATAAAGAGACTCAGACTCAACGAGACAGAAAATTAATAAGGATATCCAGGACTTGAACTGGATCTGGAACAAGTAAACTTAATAAATATTTATAGAGCTCTCCACTTTAAATATACAAAATATACGTTCTTGTCAATACCACATCACACCTACTCACAGGTTTAAATGAAATATTGATTGGCCATTATTAATACCCATTTTTAGAATAAAGCAACATTTCCGTTCTCTCTCCCTCTTTTTCTTCCTCTTTCTTCCTCTCCTTCACTCCTTTTTTTTCCTTTCCTTCTCTCCTTAAATAAAAAAAAAAGTTAGGACAAGCCAGGCCCAGTGGCTCATGCCTATAATCCCAGCACTTTGGGAGGTCAAGGCGGGTAGAGCACCTGAGGCCAGGTGTTCAAGACCAGACTAGCCAACAACAACAACAATAACAACAAAAAAAACAATTGAATTAGTATGTCAGATACTCACATCTGGTTTATTGTCACAGTCTTATCCATGATACCACCCTCAATAGCAAGTTATAAAGACTTGTCACTGTGGACAGCATGAGAGGCCACATCTGTCTGGAAGCCCACATCCCCAAAAAGAGACTATCAGAGGCTCATTATTAATGTGGAATTGGTTCGGGCGTGGTGGTCGCGCCGGTAATCCCAGCACTTTGGGAGGCCAAGGCAAGAGAATTGCTTGAGCCCAGGAGTTCGAGATCAGCCTGTGCAACAAAGTGAGACATTGTCTCTATTAAAAATAGAAAAAAAAAAAAATAGCCAGGCATGGTGGCACATACCTGTAATCCCAGCTACTAGTGAGACTGAGGTGGGAGGATCACCTGATCCCTCAACTCAAGCAAGGCTCACTGAGGCTGCAGTGAGCTGTGATTGTGCCACTGCCCTCCAGCCTGGGCAACATCTATTCTTTAAAATAATAATAATAATCTGGCATGGTGTTTCATGTACTGGGGATCTTACATAAAATCCACTCATGATTGCCAGAAAGATATTGATAGAGTCATACATTTGAATGCAGTTTTTGTTGTTGTTGTTTGAGATAGAGTTTTACCCTTGTCACCCAGGCTGGAGTGTAAGGGTGTGATCTTGGCTCACTGCAATCTCTGCCTCCTGGGTTCAAGCAGTTCTCCTGCATCCGCCTCCCCAATAGCTGGGATTAGAGGTGTGCACCACTACACCTGGCTAATTTTTGTATTATTATTTGTAGAGATGGAGTTTCACCATGTTGACCAGGCTGGTCTCAAACTCTTGACCTCAGGTGATCTGCCCGGTTAGGCCTCCCAAGGTGCTGGGATTACAGGCATGAGCCACTGTGCCCAGCCTTAATGTAATTCTAATACGGGTACTTTGTTGAATTGGGACTACATTGTGGGAACAGGCCAGGTAATTTTTTAAAAAACAAATCAAGCCACTGGACAGAGTTTTGGGACATGGAACTTCTTTTGTTATTATTATTTTAGTTTCGTTTTTGAGATGGAGTCTTGCTCTGTCACCCAGGCTGGAGGGCAGAGGCACAATATCGGCTCACTGCAACCTCAGCCTCCCGAGTTCAAGTGATTCTCCTGCCTCAGCCTCCTGAGTAGCTGGTACTACAGGCACGCACCAGCACGCCCATCTACTTTTTTGTATTTTTAGTAGAGATGGGGTTTCACTGTTTTAGCCAGGATGGTCTCCATCTCCTGACATAGTGATCCACCTGCCTCGGCCTCCCAAAGCACTGGGATTACAGGCATGAGCCACCTCACCAGGCCAGGACATAGAACTTCTAAAGGCAGAACTTTGTAATTATAGATTTGAGTGTTTGTTTAATGTCTGCTTTTCTCATTCACTACAGTATCCACAGAGCCTGATGTAAAGTAGTGTTCAGTAAATATTTGCTGAATAAATAAAGCATTGATTGCTGCCATGGTCCTTTATAGTTTGACCTGTGCCTATCTTTCCAGCCCCATCTCTCACCATGCTCTGTCTGGATCTCTGGACCCCAATCATAGTGACCTTATTCTCATCCCTTTAATGCACCATACTTTCTAATCTAAAAGAGCTTCCCTTTGCTCCAAATAGTTATTCTATTGCCTAACTGAGCAACTCACTTGTGAGATCTCAGCTCAAGTTTTAGGTTCACGTTTCTCAGAGAAGACAACCGAGAGCTCCATGACTAGAGCCATCCTCCTCTTAAAGGCTTTCATAAGATCTGGCATAGGTACAGGTTTAAATTTCTTTGTGTGATTATTTGGCTGATGTTTATCCTTATCCCTAGCTGATTAGATTGTAAGTTACCTGAAGGCAGGGACTAGATCTGTTTTCACTCTGCATCAGAGATCATAGCACAATGCCTGGGGCATAAGTGCTTTACAATTATGTGTTAAATGAAGGAGAGAATAAATGGAGTTCACTGTTCTCTTGTCATCTAAGGTATTCACTACTACTTGGGATGGGAGAGGAAAGAGATTAAATGATCTATTGTTTATTCTTACATTTCTTAAATTATCTTGTTCCTTTTATTCTCCTCCCTAATGTATTTGCTTTCTGTGGTTACTCAGCTTAGGTGGCCATTAGAACCCTGATAGACTAGGATCCTTATTTAGAGGAGAGGTGGGCAAATAATGACCCATGGGCCAACCCACTGCCTGTTTTTGTAAATAACGTTTTATTAGCTACGCCTATTCATTTGCACATTGCTGAGTGTTTTCGCCCCATGGCAGCAGAGTTGAGTAGTCACTACAAACACTGCCTGGTCTGTAAAGCCTAAAATATTTCCCATAGAACCCTTTATAGAAAAAGTTTGCCAACTCCCGATTTACAGAAATTTATGAGTTTTTTGAAAGGCTTGTATCTGTGATTCCAATGTATTTCTGGACTTCCTAGTTATAAACTTTTTTTTTTTTTTTTTGAGATGGAGTCTCTATCTGTCACCAGACTGGAGTGCAGTGGTGCAATCTCGGCTCACTGCAACCTCCACCTCCCAGGTTCAAGCAATTCTCCTGCCTCAACCTCCCGAGTTGCTGGGATTATAGGTGCGGACCACCATGCCCAGCTAACTTTTGTATTTTTAGTGGAGACGGGGTTTCACCATGTTGGCCAGGATGGTCTTGATCTCCTGACCTCGTGATCTGCCCACCTCGGCCTCCAAAGGGCTGGATTACAGGTGTGAGCCACTGCGCCTGGCCTAAACTTATAATGATCATTGTGTATGAGGGCTCAACACAAAATGATATTGAGTAACTGATAGCCTTTCCACCATTTTCACAAAAGAAGATGTTCTTTGATTTGCAGCCAGGGTTGCTGTTTTTAGACTCTGCAAATTTTGAGTCCTTTGTGCAATAATGTCTAACATTTATTGAGCATTTTCAATTTACGAGGTTCAGTCCTAAGCACTTTACATGAATACCTCATTAATTCCTCACAACTCCTCTGTGGTATACAGATTATTATTCTTATTGCTTTATAGATGAAGGCAGTAAGAAACAGAGAGGTTGTACAGTTATACAGTATGCCATTGTCACACAGCTTGTGGAAGTTCCTGAGCAGGAATTTGATTAGAGCACTGACTCCAGACAGGACCTATGCTCTTAACCATTCCACTATCCTGTTTGTATGAAGCCTTTACTTCAAAAGAGCCATCTTATTTCTGATTTCTAAATACAAAGACAGTTTATGTGCTATTGTTTCCAAGTGGGACCACTTAAAATTTTGCAGTTTGGAGGTAGGATATAGAAAGGTTATTAAAATCTCAATGCTTGCCAGAGTGCCAGGTGCACACACAAAAAATCAATCAATAAATGTCTTTAGATATTTATTATCTCAATAGAAGTGAGATGATGTCGATGAGGAAGAGGATGAAGACAAAGAAATCTCTATAGGAGTTTTGTCTCATCCTAGGTCATTGCCAATGAATGAGGAGGTAGTTCTAGGTATTGGTTATGGTATTTGGAAATTTGGCTCTGAGGATGGAAGAAGAAGAAATATCTCTATATTTTAACTACTTATTCCCTGTAAACAAAATAGAAGATAGAAGCAGGCAGTAATTAATTAAGTATAGAAATAAATCAATAAGTTATACTCCATAGAGTTTAAAAAGAATAATGTGCCAGGCCATATTATATGTGCTAAGTATACAGCAGTGGAACAAACAAAACAAAAATCCCGTGTTCTTATAAAGTTTACATTCTTGTTGAGAGGAAAACTGGAAAACAAATATAGGATGTCAGGTGGTGATTGGGTGCTATACAAAATAATAAAGCAAATCTAAGAGGAAGGAAACAGGTACACGGTGGCAAGTGTTAGGAGTATGTGCTACTTTAGATAGGAGTATTTAGGGTAGTTAAATAGGGTAGTTAGGGAAGGCCTCTGCATCATATCTCAGGTCTCTCAGGTCGCTGAGACTCAAATGAAATGAAGGATGTCAGAAGGAATTGATCGCATTCTGAGTGAATAGCAGCAATACAAAGGCCTTTGGATAGGAGAATGCTTGGGTTATTCAAGGAACAGCAAGAAGGCCAAAAGGGCCAAAGCAGAGTAAGGGAAAGTCAAAGATGAGGTCAAAGAGATAGTTGGGAACTACATAACGTAGGGCCCAGAAGGCTAAGTCAAGACCTGTGAATTCACATTATGAGAAAAAGTAATCTTGGTTTTTACATTTTTTTGTTTCAGAGTTTCCACTCATAAACTGAAACACTGACTAATATAACTGCTTATTAAGATATTTTGGTAGTTGTAGTGGTAGAAGCAGCTAGCTAGAAAATTAGAACAGGAATTGATACATGAATGGTGTAACAAAGTTATATCAGGACAGACTAGCTTTTGGATGGCTTCCTTTTTGGCATGATAATGTCTGCCATTTAAAAAATGTTTTCAGATATGTGATCTCATCAGTTTCTCATAACAACCCCAAGAGATAGGGGGACAGCTGGTGTTACTGATATTAAAACAGGGAGTTTGCATGGCTTACCCAAAGGTCACTCAGCATGAATCATTATCAGAGGCACAGACTCCTGACTCTGAATGCGTTACCCCCTCATCGCCTGCTAAAAGGACTGTTGGGTAATATTTTGACTCACAAGTCAGAAGGTTGAAGCAACCAAATTATTAGCTCATTCCTCCCTTCCACTTTCCAAGGGCATAAAAGTATGCACTACAGAATCAAGTGAACAAAGTGGAGGGGAAGCCCTTGCTTTTTTCTTTCTTGCTCATTCTTCTAGAACAACTTTTATACTTTTTACTTTTTGTACTTCATACTTTTTCTTTCCAAGAAAGTATAGCTGTATTCTTACAGAATGGCTGGGCATGTAACACCTCAGCCATCTTGAAGAGCATAATAGATGAGGGACCATCCTCTTTCCACCACTCTGGAAGGGTACAGCAGTCTCTGTGAGTCCCACATTTTTGCTCAATATTCTAACCAGTTAAACCTCTGCTGCCGTATGCTCAATTTATAGTATATTTATGAGCATGATCCTAATGATATTTGGTAAAAAGTTAAAGTATCCCTTCAAAAATGGCACAGTCCCCTTGGACAAATGGAATGCTAATTTAAACAGGGGAGAGTTGTTTTGGGGGATCGTGCCAAGTAATTGAGTGGCCAAGCCAAAAAAAAAAAAATTCAGGGTGTCTGAATTCAGAGGTAGAGAAATAACCCATGTATTGTTGCAACTTCTTTCACTTGTCAAATGCTGGCTTTTCCTAAGGCTTGGTCCTCAGTTCTTTCCCATCTCACTCTATACTGTCTCCTTAGCAAACTTACCCATAACCACGGCTTAATTCCCACTGGCATACAGATGAACCCAATCTGTATTTCCATCTCGGACTGCTCCTCTGACCTTCAGGACTGTATGTCCAACTGCCTACTTGATCTCTCCTGTTGCATGTCTCAAAGCCCCTTCAAACTCAACTCACTACCCAAACCTGGTATTCTTCCAGCCTTCCTTATCTCAGTGGCTTGCCCTACCATTCTATCTAGTTGTGCTTAGGAGTCTTTTCATACCTCCCGTTCCTCCCCTCAACTTGACACTTGTGTTTTGTGAAATTCTTCTTATTTTACTTCCTAAAAAAAGTCAGATCTATCTGCTTCTTTCCATCTCCATTATCACGATTGTACCACCACCTCTCACTTGGAGTACTGCAGTATTTCCTAGTATCTACCCATATCTACTCTGGCTCCCTTCCAATCTATTCTGACTGTAGTCAAATGGTCTTTTTGTAAGGAATGCTTTATCATCCTCATACTTTTAAAACCTTTATGGCAGCCGGGCACGGTGGCTCATGCCTGTAATCCCAGCACTTTGGGAGGCCAACGCAGGTGGATCATGAGGTCAAGAGATCAAGACCATCCTGGCCAACATGGTGAAAACCCATCTCTACTAAAAATACAAAACTTAGCTGGGCGTGGTGGCGTGCGCCTGTAGTCCTAGCTACTCGGGAGGCTGAGGCAGGAGAATTGCTTTAACCTGGGAGGCAGACGTTGCAGCGAGCCAAGATCGCACCACTGCACTCCAGCCTGGTGCCTGGCACCTGGCACCAGAGCAAGGCTCTGTCTCAAAAAAAAAAAAAAAAAAAAAAAAAGAACCTTTATGGCTTCCCATCACCCTTACGGTAAAATATAAAACTCCTTAATGTGGCCAACAAGGCCATGTATGATCTGGCACATGTGTAGTCTCCAATGCCACCTGAAACCCAATTACTGTCCACACAACAGCTACCTTTATCTCTAAGTTCTTCATGTGACCATGCTCCCTCCTGATATGGGGACTTTGCATATTTTGGGTTTTCTTTTTTCACAAGGAACGCTTTCTCCTTTTTTTCTCACCTATCATTTATTCATGCTTCAGATCACATTTTGAGTAATTCCTTCAGAGTAGCCTTCTTTGATTCCCCTCTCATTAGGTCAATTCAGCTGTTACAAAGTATCATAGACTGTGTGCTATGCCCCTGGAGCACTTGTCACAGTTCCTTTATCCATTTGTTAGAGTGATTACTTGATTATGTTTTTTCATTGAAAAAAATATTTATTGATCAACACCAGGGAGTGGCAGCCTGCTTGGAAAGTGCCCTAGCTCTCTTTCTTGCCAGGGGCCATGACACTGATTCCTTGGCAACCACCTTCCACCCCCACCTCCTATTTGATATAGTCAGGGCCTTGCCCTGTTGCTCATGCTGGAATGCAGTGATGCAAACAGGGCTTACTGTGACATGGCTCACTGCAGCCTCTAACTCCTGGGCTCAAGTGATCCTCCTACCTCAGCCTCCTGAGTAGCTGGAATCACAGGTGCCCACCACCCCATTCGGCCCCCTATTTTTTGTAGAGATGGGGTCTCCCTATGTTGCTCAAGTTGGTCTCAAACTCCTGGCCTCAAATGATCCTCCTGCCTTAGCTTCCAAATTACTGGAATTAAGGCATGAACCACCATGCTCAGCCTAAAGCCCTTCTTTCTACATTGCTTTGGGGTTGCTCTCTGGAAACATCTAAAGAGCAGAGCAATGGGGTTCCTCTGTTATGAGAACTCATTGCTGCCTCTCCAGCCTGCCCACCACTGAGGGCTTCTTGACTTTGGACACTCAACCTTCCTTCAGAGGGGCTGCCCTTCCAAGGGTATGCCAAGGAGCAGCTGACCTCATAAATAGCATCCAGTTCCTATTTGATTATCTCCCCTCACTAAATTGTGAGTTCCTTGAGAGCAAGAACTCACCATGGTATTCCTAGTGTTTACCACAGTGCTCAGCACATAGTACACTCTTTTTTTTTTTTCTTTTTTGAGATGGAGTCTCACTTTA
Source organism: Callithrix jacchus (assembly GCF_049354715.1). Lineage (NCBI taxonomy): Eukaryota > Metazoa > Chordata > Mammalia > Primates > Cebidae > Callithrix > Callithrix jacchus. The sequence continues at coordinate 106,192,461 of NC_133524.1, read as the reverse complement.
TCTCCCAGGCTTGAGTGCAGTGATGCGATCTTGGCTCTCTGCAACCTCTGTCTCCTGGGTTCAAGTGTCTCTCCTGCCTTAGTCTCCTGAGTAGCTGGAATTACAGGCATGCATCACCTCAGACAACTAATGTTTGCATATTTGGTAGAGACAGTGTTTCACCATGTTGGCCAGGCTGGTCTTGAACTACTGAACTCAGGTTATCCACCCACCTTGGCATCCCAAAGTGCTGGAATTACAGGCATGAGCCACCTCGCCGAGGCTGGCACATAGTACACTCTTAATAGATATATGTTGTGTGAATGACTGAACATGTTTAAGGACATTGGTTCAGTAATTTTTTCTCTGGGGAAAAAGTACTAAACATTTTCAGCACCCTCTTCTTTTCTCTTTTCTTCTCTTCGTTTCTCTCTCTCTCTCTCTTTCTTTCTTTCTTTTGTTCTTTCTCTTTCTTTTTGACAGAACCTCACTCTGTCATCCAGGATGGAGTGTAGTGGTGTGATCTCGGCTCACTGCAACTCCACTTCCCGGGTTCAAGTAATTCTCCTGCCTAGCCTCCTGAATAGCTGAAATTACAGGTGTCCACCACCATGCCCAGCTAATTTTTTGTATTTTTAGCAGAGACGGGTTTTTGCCATATTGACCAAGCTGGACTCAAACTCCTGACCTCAGGTGATCCACCCACCTCGGCCTCTCAAAGTGCTAGGATTACAGGCATGAGCCATCACACCCAGCTGTTTTCTTACCTTCTTTAAACCACTGACTGGATTCCACATCCATGCCCAAGTTCAAATAGTTGTGTATGTTTTATAACAATATGTTCTATGGTGGTTGAAAAATAGACCTAGTCATGGCTCCCATAAATTGAAACACCGGTTTAAAGAGAAGAATGAACAGAGTTTTGCAAATGGAATTTCTGATGTGAATCTCTGAAAAGAATGTCACCTTATAGTGCCATTAGAATAACAAATTTTAACATTTTCTTATTGTGTTTTGTTTTTCCATTTTGGTTTTCTTTTTGAGAGAGTTTTGTTCTGTCTCCCAGGCTGGAGTGCAGTGGCTCAATCATGGCTCAATACAGCCTGGACCTCCCAAGCTCAAGCAATTCTTTCATCTCAGCCACCCAAGTATCTGGCATCACAGGCGCATGCCACCACATCTGGCTAATATTTTTTTTTGTAGAGATGGGGTCTCATTACGTTGCTTGGGCTAGGCTTGAACTCCTGGGCTCAAGCAGTTCTCCTCCTTCAGCCTCCCAAAGTGCAGAGATTACAGGCATGAGCCACCACACCTGACATTTTTTTTCTATTTTAAATCGATTTTATTTTTTAGAGCAATTTTAGGTTCACAGAACAATTAAGCAAGAAAGTACAGAGTTTCCATATACTGCCTTACTATCCCCAACCCCAGCCTCCCACTAGCAACATCATGCACCAGAGTGGTATATTCATTACAATTGATGAAACTAGGCTGAGACATCATTATCACCCAAGGTCCATAGCTTACATTAAGGGTCACTCTTGGTTTTGTACATTCTGTGAGTTTGGACAAAGGTATAATGACATGTATTCACCATCAGAGTAGCACACAGAATAGCCTCACTGCCTAAAAATTGTCTGTGCTCTGCCCATTCTTCCCTTTCTCCTCACTATCCCCTGGCAATTATTGGTCTTTTTACCATGTGCAAATTTTTTCTTTTCCAAAACATCATATAGTTGGAATCATGCAGAATGTAGCCTTTTCAGATTGGCTTCTTTCACTTAGTAATATACATTTAAGGTTCCTCCATGCCTTTTCATGGCTTCATAGCTCATTTGTTTTTAGAGTCAAAAAACATTCTATTGTCTAGATTTGCCATAATTCATTTATCCATTTACCTACTGAAGGACATCTTGGTTGCTTTCAAGTTTTAGCAATTGTGAATAAAGCTGCATACACATCCATGTGCAGGTTTTATGTAGATGGAAGTTTTTAATCATTTGGGTAAAAGTCAAAGAGCACAAGTGCTGGATTTTATGGTAAAAATATGTTTAGTCAGCTGGGCATGGTGGTGCACTCCTGTAATCCCAGCATTTTGGGAGGCCAAGGCGGGTGGATCACCCAAGGTCAGGAGTTCGAGACCAGCCTGGCCAATATGGTGAAACTCCGTCTCTCCTAAAAATACAAAAAAAATTAGCCAGGCTTGATGGTGGGCACCTGTAATCTCAGCTACTCAGGAGGCTAAGGCAGGAGAATCACTTGAACCCAGGAGGCAGAGATTGTAGTGAGCCAAGATCACACCACTGCACTCCAGCCTGGGCAATAAGAGTAAAACTCTGTCTCAAAAAAAAAGGAATGTGTTTAGTTTTGTAAGAAATCACCAGACTGTCTTCCAAAGTGGCTGTATGATTTTGCATTTCCACCAGCAATGATTGAGAGCTCCTGTTGCTCTACATCCTCAACAGCATTTAGTGTTGTCAATGTTCTTGATTCTGGGCATTCCAATAGGAGTATAGTGGTATCTCATTATTGTTTTAATTTGTATTTCCCTAATGATATATGATGTGGAATATCTTTTCATATGTTTATTTGCCATCTGTATGTCTTCTTTGACAAGTTGTCTGTTCAGGTCTTTTGCCTGTTTTTCAATTGAATTGTTTGTTTTCTTATTGTTCTGTTTTGACAGTTGTTTGCATATTTTGGATAACAGTTTTTAAATCAGATATATCTTTTGCAAATATTTTCTCCTGGCCAGTGATGTGTCTTGTCATTTTCTTAACAGTGTCTTTTGAGGAGTGTACGTTTTGTATTTTAATGAAATCCCATCTATCAATTATTTCTTTCATGGACTGTGCCTTTAGTGTTGTATCTAAAAAGTCATCACCGTACCCAAAGCCATCTTGATTTTCTCCTATGTTATATTACAGGAATTTTACACTTTGCACCTAACATTTAGGTCTATGATTCATTTTGTGTTGCTCTTTGCGAAAGGTGTAAGTCTGTGTCTAGACACCCTTTTTTTTGCATCTGGATGTTCAGTTGTTCAAGCACCATTTTTTTTAAAGGATGGGTCTTGTTCTATTGCCCAGGCTCATCTCAAGTTCCTGGGCTCAAGAAATCCTCCCTGCCATAGTGCTGGGATTACAGGTGTGAGCCACCATGCTCAGTCCAAGCACTATTTGTTGAAAAGACTATCTTTGCTCAATTGTATTGTCCTTGCTCCTTTGTGAAAGATCAGTTGACTATATTTATGTTAATCTATTTCTCTGCTCTTTGGTCTATTTGTCTTTCTTTTACCAATACCATACCATCTAATTACCATAGCTTTACAGTAAGTCCTGAAGCTGACTAATGTCAGTACTCCAATTTGGCTCTTCTCCAATATTATGTTGGCTATTCTGGGTCTTTTGCCTCTTTTGATAAACTTTAGACTCAGTTTGCCAATATCTATAACATAACTCTGGGGTTTTGATTGGGATTGCATTGAATTTATTCATCAAGTTGTTGGGGAGAACCGATATCTTGACAATATCAAACATGGATTATCCCTCTTAGTTCTCTGAATTTCTTTCATCAGAGTTTAATAGCTATAAATCTTGTACATATTTCATTAGATTTATAGCTACATATCTCATTTTTGAAAACACTAATGTAAATGGCATTGTATTTTTATTTCAAGCTCCACTTGTTTATTGCTGGTGTATGGGAAAGTAATTGACTTTTATACATTAACCTCATATCCTCCAAACTTGCTATAACTGTTTTTTAGTTTCTTAAGGATTTTTCTACATAGACGATCATGTCATCTGCAAACAAAGTTTTACTTCTTTCTTTCCAACTGATATATTTTTTATTTCTTTTTTTTTTGTTTTATTGCCTTAGATAGGACTTCTGATACAATGTTGGAAATAAGTGGTGAGAGAAGATGTCTTTACTTTGTTCTATATCTTTGCAGAATAGCTTCTAGTTTCTCACTATAAAGTATGATGTTAGTTGTAGATTTTTTGTTAGCGGTAGGTTTTTTTGTAGATGCCCTTTTTCAAATTGAGGAAGTTTTCCTCTATTCCTATTCTGCTGAGAGGTGTTTTCTTTTCTTTAAATCATGAATGGGTGTTGGATTTTGTTAATTGTGTTCTCTCCATTTGTGATATAATTATGTGACTTTTCTTTTTTAGCTTGTTGATGTAATGCATTACAGTAGTTGACTTTTCAAATGTTGAACCATCCCTCCACACCTGGTATATCCCACTTGTTTGTGATGCATAGTTTTTCCAAATTCATTGTTGGATTTGATTTGGTAAAATTTTGTTGACGATTTTTGCATCTATGTTCATGAGAGATGTTGGTTTGTAGTTTTATTTTCTTTTAATGGCTTTGTCTGATTCTAGTGTTAGTGAAGAGCTGGCCTCATGGAATGAGTTAGGAAGTATTCCTTCTGCTTCTATATTCTGAAAGATATTATAGAGAATTTGCATAATTTCTTTCTTAAATGTTTGGTAGAATTCATCTTGATAGAATTTACCATCTGTGCCTGGTGCTTTCTGTTGTGGAGGTTATTAATTATTGATTTAATTTCTTTAATAGGTTCAGAAATTCTCTATTCTTATTTAGATTGACAAGAGCAGAACTTAAGGTGGAGATTTTACTATGTTTCTTAAAAAGTATTTTTAATTATTGTGGGTATATAGTAGGTGTATATATTTATAAGATACATGAGATGTTTTTATACAGTTGTACAATGAGTAATAATCACATCATGGAGAATGAGGTATCCATCCTCTCAAGCTCAATGGAAATTTTAAACAAGTGGGATCAAGATCCTGAAGTATGTCTTTGAAGAACTGTAACAGGAGATAAAACATGGCTTTACCAGTATGATCCTGAAGATGAAGCACAATCACAACAATGTCTACCAAGAGATGGAAATGGTCCAGTCAAAGCAAAAACAGACTAGTCAAGAGCAAAGGTCATAGCAAGAGGTTTTGGAGATGGTGAAAGCATTTTGCTTGTTGACTTTTTGCAGGGCCAAAAGACAATAACATCTACTTATTATGAGAGTATTTTAAGAAAGCCTAAGCTTTGGCAGAAAAACTCCTGGGACAACTTCACCAGAGAGTCATTCTTTACCAGAACAATGCTCCTGCTCATTCCTCTCATCAAATAAGGGGAATCTTGTGAGAGCTTTGATGGGAAATCATTAGAAATCCACCTTACAGCCCTGACTTGGCTCCTTCTGACTTCTTTTTGTTTCCTAATTTTAAAAATTCTTTAAATGGCACCTATTTTTTCTTCCATTGGTTATATGAAAAAGACTACGTTAACATAACTAAATTCCTAGGGCCCTCAGGGGTAGACTAGCTAGCTTGTATTATTGCTTATAAAAGCGTCTTGACATTGATGGAACTTGTATTGAGAAATAAAGTTTATATATTTCTATTTTTATCTTAAAAATGGTTTTAGACATGGTCTTGTTCTGTTGCCTGGGCTGGCATGTAGTCGTGCATTCAAAGCTCAATTAAGCCTCAAACCCTTGGGCCCAAGCAGTTCTCCTGCCTCTGCTTCGAGAGTAATTACTAATATAGGTATGCACCATCACCCCTGGCTTTTAAAAATAATTTCTTTTGTAGATACGGGTCTTGCTACATTGCCTATTTTTATCTTTTCATTCTATTTTTTCCACAAACTTGTTGAAGTCTCCTTGTATTTCTGTTATGCATATGTTATGTCTTTGTCTCATAGTTCTTGGACATTCTGTTTCTTTTTTTTACAGAGCTTTTTTCTCTTTGCTTTTCAGTTTTAGAAGTTTCTATTGACATATACTCAAGCTCAGAGACCCTTTTCTCAGCGATGTGCAGTCTACAACTGAGTCAATTTAAAATATTCTTCATTTCTGTTACAGCGTTTAGATCTTTACCATTTATTTTTTATTCTTTCTTAGAATCTCCACATCTCTGCTTACATTACTCAGCTGCTCTTGTGTATTATGTACTTTTTAAATTAGAGCCCTTAGCACATTAATCATACATAGGATAGGAAAACTTAAACTGGCTCAGTGTGGACAAGCCTGTGAACTGAAAACCTCTTTGTTTTACCTCCTGGAGTTCTATCAGGTTCTCACAGTAAAGATCAGAGAAGAACTCCTTTGGGTTTCAAGTAGGGGGAGGAAAGTGATTATTTTGAAATATGCCAGAGCACATTTCAAAAGGAAGGGAAGTTGGAATTATCAGCTGGTGGAATGAAGCAATCCACCAGCTGATAATCCACCGACTGATAATTCCAACTTCCCTTCCTTGTATGAGTCTGGTTCTAATGCTTGCTCTTTCAAAGTATATATATTTTTGTTTTTTAGTATGTCTTATAATTTTTGTTGAAAGCTGGTCATGGTGTACGGGTACTGGAAAGGAACTCTGTTCAATAGGCCTTTAGTGATGTGGTGCCAAGGTTTTGGGGGAGGGGAAGCATTCTATAATTTTATGATTAGGTCTCATTATTTTGGTGATGCTCTGCCCCTGGGCTGTAAACTTCAAATGTGCCTCTCTGTGTCCTCCCTCCTTCCAAACTTAGATGGCACAAAATGGCTTGAGGGGACTGGAGCTGGAGTTAGATATTTCCCCTCCTACAGGAAGAAGGCTAGAGCAGACTGGTTTTGGCCATTCCCCTTCAGCCAGATCAGTTAGGCTCTGATAAAACTCCAATAGGTTAGGCTCCAGTAAAACATTCTCTTGATGGCAGAACTTCTTAAGAACAGAATGCTCTGGCATATTTCAAAATAATCACTTTCCTCCCGGTAGTTGAAACCCAAAGGAGTTCTCTGATCTTTACTGTGAGAACCTGATAGAACTCCAGGAGGTAAAACAAAGAAGTTTTCAGTTCACAGGCTTGTCCACACTGAGCCTCCAGCAATCCATCAATTACAGTTTACGTTGTCCTAGCCTGTACTGCTTCCTGTGGATGTTTCTGCTCAGTTGGGATTCTCTGGATTCCCCGGATTCCCCTGCCTGTCTCTCCAATTCTGGGGGCAGCAGGTTGTACTGTGACCTGCCTTCCCTTACAGATCTAAGAAATGTTGTTGATTTTTCAGTTTGTTCACTTTTTACTCATTGTTAGGATGGAATGGCAACTTCCAAGCTCCTTACATACTGGACAAGAAACCAGAAATGTCTGTTGGGCTTTTAATGTAACCTTTCAATGTAGATGTTATCTCTGCAACTCTTAGGTACACATTTAAAAAAACAAAAGAAAGTAATCTGATCTGTGTTAAAATGTGAATTGCTCACTGAAATATTGGCAAGGTAGAAAGGTAGGCACTTAATTGTGTACTAACTGTACAATAGATTAAATAGCTACTATTCTCCACAAGCAAAGATTAAGTTTTTTTTTGTTAGAAGAGAATTTCAACCTCAATGGGTAGAACATGCAATAGTGGTTTGCTTTCTGAATACAGAGACTACACCCGAAAACATGATTTTTTATATTTGTCCAATTACACCAGCATCTCTTCCTTTTGTATTATTCAAAGAGACACTATTGGCAGAGTCCTCTGCATGTGAAAGACTGACTGGAGCGTCTCATTAGTGATGTAGTCCTCTCTACACTGGTGTGCATAAGAATATCTAGTAATCATTTCTGTGGTTTTTCAGGGTTTACAGCTCTGAAGTTTTATTTGAACTCGCAGACTGTCTCTCCCAAACTTCCTTAACATTTTTCCTTGACAAGAATCCTCTGCTCCAGTTTCTGGACTCTTCCCAATGTGCCCTCTTTACTCCCAGAGGCCCTTGCTTGTATTGTTTCTTCTTCAAAGGATGCATTCTGCCCTACTCTGTGCCATTAAGCTCAAATCCAGACTTCTCTGTGAAACCTTCCACTATTCTGGCCATTTTGGACTTATCTTGGGTCTTCTAGTGTGCTCCACAGCATTAAACTTTTTTGTTTTGTTGTATGGCTTCATTTGTCTTGTGTATTCAGAGCCTGTCTCCTCGATAAGAGATTATATCTTATGTCTCTTTCATATGCCCCATAGCATTTAGTACAGTGGATGACACATAGCAGCTCTTGCTTGTTGATGACTTGCTTGATTGTTGTCTAACACATTGGAGTGTTTACTGCTGTGGATGTCTGAAATTCTATACTTATGAAAAAAATGGTCAACTTTGCTTTACTTTGACTTTATGGCATTTTCTTGGGGATAGGGGCTACCTGCATGTAGTTACCCAACTTGTGCTTGCTGTATGAAAACTGTTGGGATGGGTATCAAATCTACTATAATTCCACTTACCTTCATTCAAAGACTTTTCGGGTTTTTCATTTGATTAAAAAAAATTTTTTTTAAATTTCTGTGGGGGCATAGTAGGTGTATATTTATGGGTTACATGAGATATTTTGATAGAGTCATGCAATGCTTAATAATCACATCAGGATAAATGGGATATCCATCACGTCAAACATTTCTCTTTTGTGATAGAAACAATCCAATTATATTATTTTACTTACTTTAAAATGTACAACTAAATTATTATTGACTATAGTCACCCTATTGTGCTATCAAATACTGGTTCTCATTCATTCTTTTGAACTATTTCTTGTACCCATTAGCCATCTCCACTTTGCCCACACCCTCTCAACCCCCCACCACACATCCCAGCCTTTGGTAAGCATACTCTTGTCTTTCCAAGGCCACTTTATTTCACTTAACATAATGACTACCAGTTCCATCCATGTTGTTGCAAATGATAGGATCTCATTCTTCTTCTTCTTTTGTAATTGCTGAATAGTACTCAATTTTGTATAGGTGCCACATTTGCTTTATTCATTCATCTGTTGATGGATGCTGAGGTTGCTTCCAAATCTTGGCTATAGTGAACAGGGCTGCAAAGTGCATGGGAGTTCAGTATATCTCTATGATATACTGATGTTCTTTCTTTTGGGTATATAACTAGCAGTGGGATTGCTGGATCTTGAGGAACTTCCAAACTGTTCTCCATAGTGGTTGTACTAATTTACATTTTCACTGAAAGTGCATGAGGATTCCCTTTTCTCCACAGCCTTGCCAAAAGTTGTTATTGCCTGTCTTTTGGATTTAAGCCATTTTAACTGGGGGAGATAATATCTCATTGTAGTTCTGATTTGTATTTCTCTGATAATCAATGATATTGAACTCTTTTCATATGCCTCTTTGCCATTTGTATGTCTTCTTTTGAGAAATGTCTACTCATATCTTTTGCCGATTTTTTCATTGAATTATTAGATTTTTTCCTATAGAGTTGTTTGAGCTCCTTATATGTTCTGGTTATTAATCCCTCATCAGATGGGTAGTTTGCAAACATCTTCTCCCATTCTGTGGGTTGTTTCTTTCCCTCATTGATTGTTTCTTTCACTGTGCAAAAGCTTTTTAACTTGATGTGATTCCATTTGTCCATTTTTGTTTTGGTTGCCTGTGCTTGTGGGGTATTACTCAAGAAATCTTTGCCAACTCCAAATGTCCTGGAGATTTTTTTGTAGTAGTTTCATAGTTTGTGGTCTTAGATTTAAGTCTTTAATTCATTTTGATTTGAATTTTGTACATGGTGAGAGATAAGGGTCTAATTTTATTCCTTTGCACATGAATATCCAGTTTTTCCAGCATCATTTATTGAAGAGACTATTTCTTAATGTATGTTCTTGTCATTTTTGTTGAAAATGAGTTCACTGTAGATGTATAGATTTGTTTCAGAGTTATCTGTTCTGTTCCATTAGTCCATGTGTCCATTTTTATGCCAGTACCATGCTGTTTTGGTTACTGTAGCTTTGTAGTATAATTTGAAGTCTGGTAATGTGATTCATCTAGTTTTATTCTTTTTGCTTAGGATAGCTTTGGCTATTCTAGTCTTTTGTGGTTCCATATAAATTTTAGGATTTTTTTTTGTATTTCTGTTAAGAATGTAATTGGTATTTTTATAAAGATTGCATTGAATCTGTAGATTGGTTTGAGTAATATGGACATTTTAACAATATTGATTTTTCTAATCCATGAACATGGAATATTTTTCCATTTTTTTGGTGTCCTCTTTAAAGGACATTTTGAAATGATGAAACATTTCTTTCATCAGGGTTTTATAGTTTTCATTGTAGAAATCTTCCACTTCTTTGGTTAAGTCCTAGATATTTTGTTTTATTTGTGGCTACTACAAATGGAATTATTTTCTTGATTTCTTTTCCCAATTGTTCACTATTGGCATGTAGAAATGCTACTGAGTTTTGTATGTTGATTTTGTATCCTGCGACTTTTCTGAATTTATTAGTTCTAATAGTTTTATTGTGTGGAGTCTTCACTTTTTTCCAAATATCAGATGATCTGCAAACAAAGAGTTTGCAGATCATCTGATATTTGGAAAATAAAGATGACTTCTTTATTTCTGATTTGGATGCTGTTTATTTCTTTCTCCTGTCTGATTACTATACATAGGACTTTCAGTACTATGTTGAATAACAGTTGTAAAAGTAGGCATCCTTGTTTTGTTCCAGATCTTAGAGGAAAGATTTTCAATTTTTTCCCTATTTAACGTGATGCTAGCTGTGAGTCTGTCATATCTGGTTTTTATTGTGTTGAGGTATATTCCTTCTATACCCCATTTGTTGAGTGTTTTGTCAAGAAGGAATGTTGAATTTTTTCAAATGCTTTTTCAGCATCAATTGAAATGATCATATGGTTTTTTCCTTCATTCTGTTAATATGATGTATCACATTGATTGATTTGAATATGCTGAACCATCCTTGCATCCTAGGGATAAATCCCACTTGGTCATGATGAATGATATTCTTTATGTGTTGTTGAATTCAATTTGCTAATATTTTGTTGAGGATTTTCACATTAATGTTCATCAGCTATTGGCCTGTAGTTTTATTTTTCGGATGTGCTTTTGTCTGTTTTTGGTATCAGGGTAATACTGGCTTAATAAAATGAGTTTAGAAGTATTCTCTCCTCTTCTATTTTTCAAAATAGTTTGAGTAGGATTGGTATTATTTCTTCTTTAAATGTTCTGTAGAATTCAGCAGTAAAGCCATCAGATCCCAGGCTTTTCTTAAGTGGGAGATATTTTATTATGACTTCAATCTCTTTACTTGTTATTGGTCTACTCAGGTTTTGGATTTCTTCATGGTTCAATCTGTGTAGGTTGTATGTGCCTAAGAATTTATCCATTTCTACACGGTTTTACAATTTATTGGCATATAGTTGCTCATAATATCTCTATTCACTAATGAATTTCTGCAGTATCAGTTGTAATGTCTCCTTTTCAATTGAGAATTTTATTTATTTGGGCCTCCACTCTATTTTTCCTTCTTTCCTTACTCGTTTTTAGTATGGCTAAAGGTTTGTCAATTTTGTTTTTTTGTAAAACCAACTTTTCACTTCCTTGATTTTTTGTTTTGTTTGTTTTATTTTCATGTTTTCTCTTCTGGTCTTTATTATTTATTTTCTTCTACTAATGGGCTTGCTTTGCTCTTGCTTTTACAGTTCTTTGAGATGCACTATTAGGTTGTTTATTTGAAGTTTTTCTATTTTTTTTTTTTTGATGTAGGTGCTTATTGCTATAAACTTTCCTCTTAATACTGCTTTGGCTATATCCCATAGGTTTTGGTATATTGTGTTTCAAGACATTTTTGATTTTGTTATTAATTTCTCATTGACTCATTGACTGGTAATACAGGAGCATATTATCTAATTTTCATGTTTGTATAGTTTCCAAGCTTCCTCTCATTATTATTGATTTCTAGTTTCATTCCATTGTGGCCAGAGAAGATTCTTGATATGCTTTCAGTTTTCTTGAAATTTTAAAGACTTGTTTTGTGGCCTAACATATGGCCTATCCTTGAGAAATGTTCCATGTGCTGAGGAGAAAAATGTGTATTCTGTATCCATTGGATGAAACATTCTGTAAACATTTATTCAGTCCATTTGGCTTACTGTACAGATTAAGTCTGATATCTCTTTGTTGATTTTCTGTCTGAATGATCTGTCCAGTGCTGAAAGTGAGTTCTTGAAGTCTCCAGCAATTTCTGTATTGGGTTCTTTCATTTTAGCTCTAATAATATTTGCTTTGTATATCTGGGTGCTCCAGTGTTGAGTGCATATATATTTACAATTGTTATATCCTCTTGCTGAATTGACTCTTGTCATTATACAATGACCCTCCTTGTCTCTTTTTATAGTTTTTGTCTTGAAATCTATTTTATCTGATTTGAATAGAGTGTCTCTTGCTCTTTTTTGGTGTCCTTTTCCATAGAATATCTCTTTCCATCCCTTGATTTTCAGTCTATGTGTGTCTTTATAAGTGAAGAGTATTTCTTGTACGCGGCAGATAGTTGGTTCCTTTTTTTTATTAAATCCATTCAGTTACTCTATGTGTTTTTGGATTGCTTGTTTTGTTTTTTGAGACGGATTCTCTCTCTGTTGCCCAGGCTGGAGTGCAGTGGCACAATCTCGGCTCATTGCAGACTCCACCTCTTGGTTCAAGTGATTCTCCTGCTTCAGCCTCTCCAGTAGCTGGGATTATAGGCATCCGCCACCACACCCAGCTAATTTTTTTTTTGTAGTTTTAGTAGACATGGGGTTTCACCATGTTGGCCAAACTGGTCTCAAACTCCTGACCTTAAATGATCTGCCCACCTCGGCCCCACAGAGTGCTGGGATTACAGGCATGAGCCACCATGCCCAGCAACTCTGTGTGTTTTGATAGGAGAGTTTAGTCTATGTCCATTCAGTGTTATTACTGGTGAATAAGGACCCACTCCCACCACTTTGTTATTTGTTTTCTGCTTGTGTTGTGGCATTACCTTCCTTCTTTCCTTCCCACCTTACTTTTTGTGAAAGTAGTTTTATCTGGTGGTATGTTTTAATTTATTGCTTTTTATTTTTTGTGTATCTGTTATAGGCTTTTTGATATGAGGTTACCACGAGGCTTGAAAATAACATTTTAAAACCCACTATTCTAAACTGATGAGAACTTAACTCTGCAAAAACAAAGTAACAAACAAAGAGAAACTGAATAAAAACTCTACTCTTTAACATCATCTTGCTCTCCTATGTCTTCAACTCTGTTTCTTTTTATATTTTTTGGTGATATTTGTTCAATTTGTTGTTCCTTTGGAAAAGACACTTTGGGAAAGACAACTGCTGAAGAACTTTTTTTTTTTTTTTGAAATAAGGTCTTGGTCTGTCACCCAGGCTGCAGTGCAGTGGCACAATCACAGCTCATTGGAACCTCCACCTCCCCAAGCTCAAGTTATCCTCCCACCTCAGCCTCCCAAGTAGTTGGGAGTACAGGTGCATGCGACCACATGCAGCTAATTTTTGTATGTTTTTTTTTTTTGTAGAGATGGGTTTCACTATATTGCCCAGTTGGTATCGAATTCCTGAGCTCAAGAAATCCACCCCCCTTGGCCTCCCAAAATGCAGGGGTTACAAGCATGAGCCATCATACCTGGCCTAATTGCTGGAGAATTGGCCCTCTTGCTCCACCTCCCAACAAGAATTTCTTAAAGGTAATGGTCGGCCAGGAGTGGTGGCTCATGCCTGCAATCCCAGTACTTTGGGAGGCCAAGGCAGGTGGATCACTTGAGGCCAGGAATGCGAGAACAGCCTGACCAGCATGGCGAATCCCCATCTCTACTGAATAAGTTTAGCTAAATGTGGAGGCACATGCCTGTAATCCCAGCTACTCAGGAGGATGAGGTGGGAGAATTGCTTGAACCCGGAGGCAGAGGTTGTTGTGAGCCATAATTGCACATTGCACTCCAGCCTGGGCAATAAGAGTGAAACTTAGTATCACAAAAAAAGAAAAAAAAGCAATGGTTATGTAGCTATTAAAGAAACCTCTAACATTCAACTTGGATGCCCTTTGGATTCATGTTGCTTTAACACTATTTGTGCTTACCTAAATCTCCTGAGACATTAAGTCTATAACTTTGGTTTCCTGCTTTGTCTAGAGAGTAAGATTTGGCAATAGTGTTCAGTTGCATAGCTACAGGGATATCTTAGGATGCTATTTTATTTTATTGTTTTTGAGACAGAGTCTTGCTCTGTTGCCCAGGCTAGAGGACAGTGGTGCTGTCTCGGCTTACTGTGACCTCCACCTCCTGAGTTCAAGTAATTCTCCCACCTCAGCCTCTCAAGGAGCTGGGATTACAGGTGCATGCCACCATGCCCCACTAATTTTTTAAATTTTTAGTAGAGATTGGATCTCACCATATTGGCCAGGCTGGTCTCAAACTCCTGACCTCAAGTGATCCACCCGCCTTGGCCTCCCAAAGTGCTGGGATTTCAGGCGTGAGCCTCTGAGCCTAACCAGATGCTATTTTAGATTTCCATGATATAGACTGGTATATGACCTCAGTAGTATTTATACATATATTTTCTGGATCCTTTGACATCATCTGGTGACTATTTTCCATGGCATATAGTCAGTCTACAAGAGTACTTACATCTCATATAAATTCATTTTAATTGAAAGGCAGATTGGAAGCTCAGTCCAAAGACCAATTTGTAAGTTTCTTGTTGGATTATTAGCCCCTGTAGCCAAAGATAAAACTGAACTTACTATGGAACCTTCTTTTGTTTTGTTCAAGACACCAACAGCTATGTCCTAACTGACCATGTTATTATGGAATATGAAGTGGATCTTAAATGAATCTTTAAATTCTCAGGCAATGAGACATATGGCTACAGTCCAAGTAATTTGTCTTTCTAAATCTTTTGTTAATTGACAATATAGTCTAGATGTCTTGGTGTTCACTGATTTTTTTTCTGTACTTGCCACATGCACAGAACAATAGTGTCTATTTTTCCATATTAACTAAACTGTACAAAGAAATATTGCCAAGGAAGAAGATAATTATTGTTGTTATCTAAGAGTCACAAAAGTCTGGATTTTCAGCAAAATAATGGTCTAAAGAGGCCTATTTTCATAGAAAGAAGCACTGGTTATCGAAAGAAACATATGGCTCCCTATGATAAGTGTTTTAAAAATGAATTTAGAGGCTACCAAGGGGAATAAAGTAAAAATAAGCTACATCACTTTTCTGAAGGAGAAATATCCTTGTTAACTTAGGTGACTGAGGAACACTAACTCCAGGGAACTTCCAGAGAATGAGACCTATAGCCAGTTAGTATGCTGTTAGACAAGACAGCTCAAAACATTCTCAGTGGAAACTATAACAGTGTTTCTTTAGACTTGGGAGGTAAATGATGGCTCAGGCATGGAGTAGTATTCTTCTAAGATGGAGACAGGTTTAAGAAGTCTCAGATCTTATTAGAATTGAATCCCAGAAAACAAAAATTATGTAACACAAATATTCCAGATTTTTTCCAGCTGGTAAAATGAGATCACATGTACACTTGTATTCAAATTTATCAGCTGCAAGCCTTCACCTGCTAGCAGGGGAATTTAACCCCCTTCCAAGGACTCTCTAGTTATTTATGGCTGTTTTCAGAGGAGTTGTTTGCCACATGTGCTTGTAACAAGTTAACTCACATTCTTATACACTAGCCTGCTAGCCACAGCACCTTATCACTGCCTCTGCTGCAGATGCCCTTTGTGCAAACAGCATTGTCTGTGTCAAAGGTATTGGCTTCCTATTTTCACAAAGTTTCCAGTCCTTGAGGTACTGGGATCTAGGCCCCTCACTCAACATAATTTTGTACCTAAACAGCATTATTTTATCCCAGAATCACGAAAAGTCCTTCACGAAAATGACTCCCTCAGCTTTGGACATATACCCTTCTTCCCCACCAGGCCTCAAATCCAAAGAGCCAGCCAGAGCACCGGCACTCTACCTTACCTTCTATTCTTTCCAGCTTTCATTCTCTTTTTTTGTGTGCTCCAGCAAATGAGAACCAACTTATCACTCCTCCTTCAGCCCAAACCCCAGTCCCCATGCATATAAACTTGTGCAAATAGATAAAAGAAGGGATGGGGGAAGTGTCATGTAATTTATCTCAGACAAGGTTCTGGCACTAGCTTCAGCCCAGCCAAGACACTGTTGCACATATAATAAAACAAAGGCTATGTTTCTATTGGAGCCGAGTGGGAATAGGAGGAGCACTTCAGAGGAAGGAAATAGTGGTATAAAAGGAACCACCACTTCAGAACGAGGATTACACTTTGAAAACACTAGTGGATCCATTTGTCTTTCTTTTTACTTTAATTTTTTCAGGTTTAATTTCAATATTGGGTCAAACTCTTTTGTTCCTTCATATTTAGATCCAGAAGAAGACAGAAATTCATATTTATGGCTGAACAACTACTTAAAATTTTTTAAAACCACAAAATGCTATGGAAAGCCACTGACAATGTTGAATTTGACTGACCATTTCGCCTTAAAATAATTCTATTGGCATATCTGCAGTTGAAGCTTCTGTTCCATCTATCAGTGCAATATCTTTTCAGGGCAAAGCAGTCTTATAATAAGACAGTATCTCTCTTGAGCTGATGTTTTTATAAGACTGATGAAGTGCAAGTTGCTCTTTTTAATGTAATCACAATGTGCAGATTTTCAGGCTGAAAAAATTAGTTGAACTGTTATCTCATATCTTGAAGTAGAAGAATTTATAGACTTGACTTGTTAGATAGCATTATCTATGAGGGAAATGACATTGAACTCCATTTCAACTGGTAGGTAATGAATAGACAGACAAGAGGAAAGTTCTGGAAGCTGTGGGTGAAAACAAAGGTGATCTTAAAGTCATAAGATTTCTAGAACATTAAGAGTTGCTGACAACATAGAGGAGGGCTGGGAGTTAGTAAAAATATTGGAAAGTGTTATAATGAGAAAGCAAATGGCTAGATTGACCTAGAAGAGTAATTCTTAATTGAGGGAAATTTTGCTCTCTAGGGGAAGTCTGCCGATATCTGAAGACGTTTAAAAGAATAAACTTAAAAAATGTTTATAATACTTTTAGAGTTACAAAAAACGTTGCAAACATAGTACAAAGATTTCCATATATCTTCATTCAGTTTTCCTTATTGTTCACATCCTACATTGGTATGATGTATTGTTACATTAAGGAACAGATATTGACACATTATTATTAACTAAAGTTTATGCTTTATTTTGGTGTCCTTAGTTGTCCTTTTTCTGTTTCAGGACCCCATCCAAGAAACCACATTGTATTTAGTTAGACTTTTCTTGGTTATAACAGTTTCTCAGTCTTTGTTTTTGATGACTTTGACAGTTTTCAGGAGTACTGATTAGGTATTTAAGCCCATCAGACTCACAGCAGATCTCTCGGCAGAAACACTACAAGCCAGAAGAGAGTGGGGGCCAATATTCAACATTCTTAAAGAAAAGAACTTTCAACCCAGAATTTCATATCCAGCCAAACTGAGCTTCAGAAGTGAAGGAAAAATAAAATCCTTTGCGAACAAGCAAGTACTCAGAGATTTTGTCACCACCAGGCCTGCTTTACAAGAGCTCCTAAAAGAGGCACTACACATAGAAAGGATCAATCAGTACCAGCCATTCCAAAATCACACTGAATGCTAAAGAGCTTCAACATAAGGAAGAATCTACAACAACTAACAGGCAAAACAGCCACTTAGAATCAAAATGGCAGTATCAAATTCACACATAACAATATTAACCCTAAATGTAAATGGACTAAATGCACCAATCAAAAGACACAGACTGGCAAATTGGATAAAAATCCAAAACCCATCAGTGTGCTGTATCCAGGAAACCCATCTCACATGCAAGGATACACAAAGGCTCAAAATAAAGGGATGGAGGAAGATTTACCAAGCTAATGGAAAGCAAAAAAAAGCAGGAGTTGCAATTCTCATCTCTGATAAAATAGACTTTAAAGCAACAAAGATCAAAAGAGACAAAGAAGGCCATTACATAATGGTAAAAGGATCGATACAACAAGAAGAGCTAACGATCCTAAACATATATGGACTCAACACAGGAGCACCCAGATACATAAGGCAAGTTCTTAATGACTTACAGAAGGACTTAGACTCCCACACAATAATAGTGGGAGACTTTAACACTCCACTGTCAATACTAGACAGATCAACCAGACAGAAAATCAACAAGGATACCCAGGGCTTGAACTCAGACCTAGAGCAAGCAAACCTGGTGGACATTTACAGAACTCTCCACCCCAAATCCACAGAATACACATTCTTCTCAGCACCACATCACACCTACTCTAAAATTGACCACGTAATTGGAAGTAAAGCACTGCTCAACAAATGCAAAACAACTGAAATCATAACAAACAGCCTCTCAGACCATAGTGCAATCAAGTTAGAACTCAGAATTCAGAAACCGACCCAGAACCGCACAGCTTCATGGAAACTGAACAACTGGCTCTTGAATGTTGACTGGGTAAACAACGAAATGAAGGCAGAAATAAAGAAGTTCTTCGAAACCAATGAGAATGAAGACACAACGTGTCAGAACCTCTGGGACACATTTAAAGCAGTCTCTAGAGGAAAGTATATAGCAATAAGTGCCCATATGAGGAGAATGGAGAGATCCAAAATTGACACCCTATCGTCAAAATTGAAAGAGCTAGAGGAGCAAGATCAAAAAAACTCAAAACCCAGCAGAAGACAAGAAATTACTAAGATCAGAGCTGAGCTGAAGGAGATTGAGACACGAAAAACCCTTCAAAAAATCAATAAATCCAAGAGCTGGTTTTTTGAAAAGATCAACAAAATAGACAGACCACTAGCCAGATTGATTAAAAATAAAAGAGAGAACAACCAAATAGATGCAATAAAAAATGATAAAGGGGAAATCACCACAGATTCCACAGAAATTCAAACCATCATCAGAGAATATTACAAACAACTCTATGCGCATAAACTAGTAAACCTGGAAGAAATGGATAAATTCCTGGACTCCTGTGTCCTCCCAAGCCTAAACCAGGAGGAAGCTGAAACTATGAATAGACCAATAGCAAGGTCTGAAGTTGAGGCAGCAATTAAGAGCCTACCTCACAAAAAAAGCCCAGGTCCAGATGGGTTCACAGCCGAATTCTACCAGACACACAAGGAGGAGCTGGTACCATTCCTTCTAAAACTATTTCAAACAATCCAAAAAGAGGGAATCCTTCCCAAATCATTTTATGAGACCAACATCATCCTGATACCAAAACCCGGCAGAGACCCAACGAGAAAAGAAAACTTCAGGCCAATATCCATGATGAACATAGATGCAAAAATCTTCAACAAAATATTGGCAAGCCGATTGCAACAGCAAATCAAAAAACTTATTCATCATGATCAAGTAGGATTCATCCCAGGGATGCAAGGCTGGTTCAACATACGCAAGTCTATCAACGTAATTCACCACATAAACAGAACCAAAAACAAAAACCACATGATTATCTCAATTGACGCAGAGAAGGCATTTGACAAAATTCAACAGCCCTTTATGCTAAAAACCCTCAATAAACTCGGTATCGATGGAACGTATCTCAAAGTAATAAAAGCTATTTATGACAAACCAACAGCCAATATCATACTGAATGGGCAAAAACTGGAAGCATTCCCTTTGAAATCTGGTACTAGACAAGGATGCCCTCTCTCACCACTCCTATTCAATATAGTACTGGAAGTTCTAGCCAGAGCAATCAGGCAAGAAAAAGAAATAAAGGGTATTCAAATAGGAAAGGTGGAAGCCAAATTGTCTCTATTTGCAGACGACATGATAGTATACCTAGAAGACCCCATCGCCTCAGCCCAAAAACTCCTGAAACTGATAAACAACTTCAGCAAAGTCTCAGGATATAAAATCAATGTGCAAAAATCACAAGCATTCGTCTACACCAATAATAGACTTAAAGAAAACCAAATCAAGAGCGAACTGCCATTCGCAATTGCTACAAAAAGAATAAAATACCTTGGAATACAACTCACAAGGAACGTAAGGGACCTCTTCAAGGAGAACTACAAACCACTGCTCAACGAAATCAGAGAGGACACAAACAGATGGAGAAACATTCCATGTTCATGGTTAGGAAGAATTAATATCGTGAAAATGGCTATACTGCCCAAAGTAATTTACAGAATCAACGCTATCCCCATCAAGCTACCATTGACTTTCTTCACAGAACTGGAAAAAACCACCATGAACTTCATATGGAACCAAAAGAGAGCCCGCATAGCCAAGTCAATTCTAAGCAAAAAGAACACAGCGGGGGGCATCACACTACCGGATTTCAAACTATACTACAAGGCTACAGTAATCAAAACAGCATGGTACTGGTACCAAAACAGAGATATAGACCAATGGAACAAAACAGAGGCACCGGAGGCAACACAACATACATACAACTATACAATCTTTGATAAACCTGACAAAAACAAGCAATGGGGCAAGGATTCCATGTTTAACAAATGGTGTTGGGAAAACTGGCTAGCCATGTGCAGAAAGCAGAAACTGGACCCCTTCCTGACACCTTACACTAAAATTAACTCCAGATGGATTAAAGACTTAAACATAAGACCTGGCACCATAAAAACCCTAGAAGGAAATCTAGGCAAAACTATCCAGGACATAGGAATAGGCAAGGACTTCATGAACAAAACACCAAGAGCATTGGCAACAAAAGCCAAAATAGACAAATGGGACCTAATGAAACTCCACAGCTTCTGCACGGCAAAAGAAACAGTCACTAGAGTGGATCGGCAACCAACAGAATGGGAAAAAATGTTCGCAGTCTACCCATCTGACAAAGGGCTGATATCCAGAATTTACAAACAACTCAAGCAGATTTACAGGAAAAAAACAAACAAGCCCATTCAAAAGTGGGCAAAGGATATGAACAGATACTTTACGAAAGAAGACATATATGAGGCCAACAATCATATGAAAAAATGCTCATCGTCACTGGTCATCAGAGAGATGCAAATCAAAACCACATTGAGATACCATCTCACGCCAGTTAGAATGGCGATCATTAAAAAATCTGGAGACAACAGATGCTGGAGAGGATGTGGAGAAAAAGGAACACTTTTACACTGTTGGTGGGAGTGTAAATTAGTTCAACCATTGTGGAAGACAGTGTGGCGATTCCTCAAGGCCTTAGAAATAGAAATTCCATTTGACCCAGCAATCCCATTACTGGGTATATATCCAAAAGACTATAAATCGTTCTACTATAAGGACACATGTACACGAACGTTCATTGCAGCACTGTTTACAATAGCAAAGACCTGGAATCAACCCAAATGCCCATTGATAATAGACTGGATTGGAAAAATGTGGCACATATACACCATGGAATATTATGCAGCAATCAGAAATGATGAGTTCGTGTCGTTTGTAGGGACATGGATGAATCTGGAGAACATCATCCTCAGCAAACTGACACAAGAACAGAAAATGAAACACCGCATATTCTCACTCATAGGTGGGTGATGAAAAATGAGAACACATGGACACAGAAAGGGGAGTACTAAACACTGGGGTCTATTGGGGGGAAAAGGGGAGGGCCAGTGGGAGAGGGAGGTGGGGAGGGATAGCCTGGGGAGAAATGCCAAATGTGGGTGAAGGGGAGAAGAAAAGCAAAGCACACTGCCATGTGTGTACCTACGCAACTGTCTTGCATGCTCTGCTCATGTACCCCAAAACCTATAATCCAATAAAAAATTAAAAAAAAAAAAAAAAAAAAAAAAAAAAAGAATATCTTTTAGTTGGGATTTGTCTAATGTTATTCTTTCACTCTGTTGCCCAGTGCAATGGTGAGATCTTGGCTCACTGCAAAGTAGGTCTCCTGGATTTAAGGGAGTCTCCTGCCTCAGGCCCCCTAGTAGCTGGGAGTACAGGTGCCTACCACCAGGCCTGGCTAATTTTTTTGTATTTTTTTTTTTTTTTTGAGACAGAATCTCGCTTTGTCACCAGGAGCCAGGCTGGAGTGCAGTGGTGCCATCTCGGCTTGCTGCAACCTCTGCCTCCCAGGTTCAAGCAATTCTCCTGCCTCAGCCTCTCAAGTAGCTGGGACTACAGGCACGCGCCACCATGCCCAGCTAATTTTTGTATTTTTTTTGTAGAGACAGGGTTTCACCATGTTCCAGGATGGTCTTGCCCTCTTGATCCGCCCGCCTCGGCCTCCCAAAGTGTTGGGATTTCAGGCGTGAGCTACCGCGCCCGACTTTTTTGTATTTTTAGTAGAGATGAGGTTACACCATGTTGGCCAGGCTAGTCTGGAATTCCTGACCTCAGGTGATTCGCCTGCCTCAGCCTCACAAAGTGCTGTGAGTCACCACACCCGGCCAATTTGTCTAATGTTATTCTGATATGGGATTTGGGAGGAAGTGCAAATCTCATCTTATCATATCTAAGACTATCAACATGACATCGCTGATTAACCTTGGCCACTTATCCAAGGTAGTGTTTGTGAGGGTTCTTTGTTTTGTTTTGTTTTGTTTTTTGAGACAGAGTCTAGCTCTGTCACCCAGGCTGGAGTGCAACGGCGCCGTCTCGGCTCACTGCAACCTCTGCCTCCCAGGTTCAAGCGATTCTCCTGCCTCAACCTCGCTGGGATTACAGGTATGTGCCACCATGCCTGTATTTTTAGTAGAGACGGGGTTTCACTATGTTGGTCAGGCTAGTCTCGAATTTCTGACCTCAGGTGATCCACCCGCCTTGGCCTCCCAAAGTTTTGTTTTTTTTTCTGAGACGGAGTCTGGCTCTGTTGCCCAGGCTGGAGTGCAATGGTACAATCTCGGCCCACTGCAACCTCTGCCTCCTGGGTTCAAGCAATTCTCCTGTCTCAGCTTCCCCAATATCTGGGATCACAGGCGTGCGCCATCATGCCCCGCTGATTTTTATATTTTTAGTAGAGGCAAGGTTTCACCATGTTGGCCAGGCTGGTCTGGAACACCTGACCTCAAGTGATCTGCCCACCTCAGCCTCCCAAATTGCTGGGATTACAGGCATGAGCCACATTGTTTCTTCATTGTAAAGTTATTTTCCTGCCTTTCCATACTCTACTCTTTGGAAGCAAGTCACTATGTGCAGTCCTCGCTTAAACGGTGAGGAATTACGTAGTACCTCCTAGAGGGGAGTGTATCTACATAAATTATTTAGAATTCTTCTGTGTGGGAAATTTGTCTCTTCTCCCTATTTATCCATAATTTCTTTACAACAGTATGGACTCCTGGGTATTCATTACAAACATTTTTTATTTTTGCAAAAGGACCTGGGAGGCTGCTTATGGCATCCTGTGGGCAAAGACCAGGGATGCTGCTCAATATCCTATAATGCCCCGGACAGATCCCCACAAAAAGAATGATCTGACCTCAAATGTCAATAGGATCAAGGTTGGGAAGCCCTGCCCGAGTGTCTGACTACACTCTCTGCTACTCTAACAGTCTCTTACTCTGTTAGGAGGTGCTGCTTATAGAAATGCAACTCTAAGTTTATAATTGAAGTCAGTGGATAGAAGTTGTATTTTCAGAAAACTTTGTTGGAATTTAGAAAATGAATAATTCTTTTG
This sequence comes from Callithrix jacchus, assembly GCF_049354715.1. NCBI lineage: Eukaryota > Metazoa > Chordata > Mammalia > Primates > Cebidae > Callithrix > Callithrix jacchus. The sequence goes on along the minus strand of NC_133524.1, from coordinate 106,168,997 downwards.
GTGTTCTGTAGACATCCAGTAGGAGGTTTTGTCTCTCTAAGGCTCTATATAAACAAAGTGAGCTGAAAAGTTGAGGCAGCTACCCAGACTACTCAAATCCAATGGTATCCTCCACCTACCACCCTGTTATTCAAGAAACATTTTGGCTCAGTGTGTACAGATTGGCAGTCAGTATTGGAAGAATTTACCGAATATTTACTTAACACCAGTGTATGTGTTCCAGAGGCAGGGAAATCAGAAGAGGCTTTGGAATGAGGCTGGAGGTGGGAAAGGCAAAATTAAAAAGAAAATGCCCCTTCCTTCAAAGTCTACCTCCCCGACGTGGCATCTATTTACTTTCTTGCCTTGCATTAGAATAGTTGTATTCTACCAAGGTCAATTTTGCTTCTCTAAGACATTTGGCAATCTCTAGGCATGTTATTGGTGGTCACAGCCTGGGGAGAGATGCTACTAGTATTTAGCAGATAGAGATCAGGGATGCTGTTAAACCTTCTGCAATGTACAGAGCAGCTCCTCCCCAAATTATTCAGCCCAAATGTCAGTAGTGCTGAGTTTGACAAACCCTGGACTAGAAGGAAAAGAAAACAGTCTTTCAAGTTGATCAAATTAATTTCTGACAACCAAAGGGAAGTATGTGTCTTGGTATATCCCCTCTTAAATGTGTGTGTGTTTGTGTGTGCTTGTGTGTGTTTGTTTCACCAATTCCTTTTAGCTACTGCTTTGGCCAGATTACTCTTGATGTTGTACACATTTCAGAGCATAGGTGTACTTAAATAAAATCAGACTTCTTACCCAGGACTATACTACCTTGAAAAACCAGTCTCTCCTCACCTCTCTGACTTCTTTCCATGCCCCCTCTGCCCTTAGTTCTCTATGATCCATCCAGTTGTACAAGGCCCAAGCCCAGACTGGCTTTATGACTTTTGCTCTTGATGATCCTTTTTTTTATATTTGAGATGGAGTTTTGCTGTTGTCACCCAGGTTATAGTGCAATGGCATGGTCTTGGCTCACTGCAACCTCCGCCTCCCGGGTTCAAGCGATTCTCCTGCCTCAGCCTCTTGAATAGCTGGGATTATAGGCACATGCCACCACACCCGGCTAATTTTTTTGTATTTTTGTAGATATGGGGTTTCACCATGTTGGCCAAGCTGGTATTGAACTCCTGACCTTAGGTGATACACCTGCCTCAGCCTCTCAGAGTGCTGGGATTACAGGCATGAACCACCATGCCAGGCCTAACATATTATTTTCAAGTTTCATACATGCTGTAGCATGTATCAGCACTTCATTCCTTTTTATGGATGAAAAATATTCCATTGTATGGATGTACCAAGTTTGTTTGTCTAGTTATATGCTGATAGACATTTGGACTGTTCCACCTTTGGGCTCTTGTGAATAGTGCTGCTATGAATGTGAGTGTACATATATTTGAGTACTTGTTTTCCATTTTTTTTTTGAGACAGTCTTGCTCTGTTGCCCAGGCTAGAGTGCAGTGGCGCAATCTCAGCTCACTGCAACCCCTGCCTCCTGGGTTCACGCAATTCTCATGCCTCAGCCTTCTGAGTAGCTGGGATTATGGGCACGTGCCACTACACCCAGCTTTTTTTTTTTTTTTTGTATTTTTAGTAGAGATGGTGTCCCGCCCTGTTGCCCAGGCTGGTCTTGAACTCCTGGTCTCAAGCAATCCACCTGCCTTGGCCTCTCAAAGTGCTGGGATTACAGGCATGAGCCACCACGCCCAGCCTCAATTATTTTGGATATATATACTTAGGAGTAGAATTGTTAGGTTATTAGTAACTATGTTTAACTTTTTGAGGAACTGCTGAAGTGTTTTCCACAACAGCTGCACCACTTTGCATTCCTACCGGCAATGTAAGAGGATTCCAATTTCTCCATATTCTTGCCAACACTTGTTGTTTTCCAGCATTTAAAAAAAAATTATCATTATAGCCACCCTAGTAGGTATTGAATTGTTGTTTTGATTTGCCTTTCCCTGATGACTAGTGATGCTGAGCATCTTTTCATGTGTTTCGTGGTCATTTTGAATGTAGCTTATTTTTTACATTTGTGTATTTCTTAACGTTTACAGTTTCTGTTATATAGTACAAAAGATGGAAAGACTGGAAGCAAACAAGAATGAGAAAGCTGCTGTTACAAAATTGTATTTGTTAAATACCCCAAATGTCTTCCTGTCCCTAACCCCTAAGAGTGTCATATTTTCTGCTACACCAGGAAGTTCTTTTCTGATATTAAGTCTACAGGCTTGGAATCTTTCCTGATATAGTTACATGAAATAGTAAGAATGTCATAAAAGGGGCAGATAGCAAATACGAAAAGCAAGCTATCAACTTCATGAACATGTTGGGTATGGAGGAGTTTGCAACCTGGAGTGGACCTTTGTTGAGGGGTAGATTAAGCACATCCAGATGATTAACAAATGTATTGGAAAAGTTTAGATATTTTTCCATAACAAATTATGTAAAAGAGAAGAAATATTTTTTCTCTTCAAAAATTCCAGTTGCTTCCTCATCAGACATATTCCACATAAATCCAACAGATCATCTTTTCCTGTTTTCCTTAGATATTCCTGTTGATTTTTTAATCCAAGTGAATCAGGGCACTTTATTAAGTGTGGTTATGATAATTTTGTTTATGGTTATGTTGTAAAATCTCTAGGAAATGGTATGAAGTAGGCAACGTGGCAAAGTGGGATGATCACTGAACTGAGAGTCAGGTGCTCCAGTCCCCAGCTCTGAAATAACAAGTTTTGTAACCTTGGGTAAATTATTTAACCTCTTGAAGCCCCAGTTTCCTCATTTTTAAATAAATAAGTGGCTGGACTCTTGATGATCTTTAAAGTCTTTACTGTGCTATCATTTTATTTGAGAAGTTCATGTGTTAGGTACTTTACATTTCACAGGCAAATGCATATTCTTTCTTTATTTACATTTACAGAAAGTAAAACTGTTGCCTCAGCCAAACCTGTGTCATGAAAATTGTTTGTTTGTTTGTTTTAACAAAGAGTCCCAAGGACACAAACTTCGAAGTGAAGCCATGCTCCTCTTTGTGTACTGGCCAAGTGCCTGGGAACACTTGTATGTGTGATGGTCTGCCCTCTGCCCTGAGGTTTCTTAATCTAGGTTTTGCAATGCATATCACAGACGTTTGTTTTTGAAACATGGTGCAATAGCTCAGATAGGACATAGCACCGTTTCCTTTTCAGTGGCTAAAACACTTCTCACCTTGTGCATTTTTCCAGTCTTTCATGCTGTAACTTCTGCGATGATCTCAAATGAGGACACTTTGACTTTCACTTAATCTGATGACACATTTTATTTTCTACAGGAAGGTACTGGGTTTTGAAACTCCCCCTTTTTTTCCATTTGTAGGAAGAGTCATGATAAATGGTGAGGTCATTCTACCCTGCCACTATACGGGTTTACTTCTAACATAGGCCCTAGTGAGCTCTGGGTCATCTCATTGCCGCAAGGGTACAACTGGCAACTTCAGTCTCTGATGAGGATTCAGGAGCTTAATATCTATCCGGGAAGGGTGATGTTGCATTTAGGTACAGCACAGCATGAGTTTGTTCATAATCCTGGGATTAATACCAAAAGTGAATGGAAAGGGAAAGGCTAGCCATCTCAGATGAGTGTAGCTGACATGGTCGATATATTAGTATTTTTTCCCCTAATTTTAGAGGTTTTCTCATCTTGAACACTGTAGCAGATAAAGGCTCTATTAAAGTTCACTAGCAGATAACTTCATCAGGGAACTGATCTGATCTGGATTATCTGAAAACCTGATTTTGATATTTTAATTACTCCATGACTATTTCTTTTTTGTTGATTTACAAATGTACTTTGCATCGGGGCTCTTCTTGTGTATCTGTATTTAGTCTTTTTTTTTTCGAAGTCTCGCTCTTGTTGCCCAGGTTGGAGTGCAGTGGAACAATTTTGGCTCACTGCAACCTCTGCTCCTGGGTTCAAGCGATTCTTGGCCTCAGCCTCCCAAATAGCTGGGATTACAGGCATGTGTCACCACATCTGGCTAATTTTGTATTTTTAGTAGAGATGGGATTTCTCCATGTTAATCATGCTGGTCTTGAACTCCCGACCTCAGGTGATTCCCCCACTCTTCAGCCTCCCAAAGTGCTGGGATTACAGGCTTGAGCCACTGCACCAGGCCCTGGTATTTAGTCTTTCTTTCAGCCTTAGGCAGAGGTTGTGGTGAGCCAAGAGCGCGCCATTGCACTCCAGTCTGGGCTACAGAGCGAGACTTCATTTAAAAAAAAAAAAAAAAAGAATAAAATAGCAGCTTTTGCAATGCTGAAAAACGAGGTATAGTATGTATGGGATGTGGGGAAGGGAGGTATGATTGAAGCTGAAGGGTCTTAAGGTTAATATGTTCTATTCAATTAAGTTGTCTCTCCCCCCACTTTTTTTTTCCCAATAGAATGTTAAAATATTGTTCTCCTGCAAAAAACTCCCCAATTTCAAATCCCAGACAAAAGAAATGACCTCTCTCTCTCTACCCAGAATCAAACCCAGGTGAACTTCTCACATGAGAGGACATTTATAGCAAATACCTTGAAGGTGAATCATAGATTTTAAGAAAGTCATTTTTAGCTATTTTATGTATCTAATACAGACTATCTCTATACACACAGCTTCTAGAATCTGTGGCTAACCTCAGCTTTTTCTTTCTCTCTCTTTTCTTTTTTTTTTGCGACAATGTCTCACAGTATTGCCCAGGCTGCTGGAGTGCAGTGATGCAGTCATACCTCATTGTAACCTTGAACTCCTGGGCTCAAGGGGTCTTCTGCCTCAGCCTTCCAGAGCAGCTGGGACTCAAGGTGCATGCCAACACACCCAACTAATAGTTGTTTTTTTTGTAGAGATGACATATGACTATGTTGCTCAGGATGGTCTTGAACTCCTGGGCTCAAGTGATCCTCCCACCTCAGTTTCCCAAGTAGCTGGGACTTCAGGCATAGGCCACCACACCTGGTCTTAACTTCAACTTTCTACAAGTTCGTTTCAGTGGTATCTGTGAAATAGTTCAACAAATCTAATTTTGTTGCCAAAGGGCAAAAATTTAGGTACAATGATCTAGAACAGCTTAGGAACTGGTCCTCCTGATGACTATATTCTCTTTATTGAGCCATGGTGCAAGTAGGCCCTATATGAAGGTGTCGAAATTCTCTGTAGCTGTATATCACTGTACATAGACTAAATACATTCCTGAAAGGCTATTTGTAAAGCAAATTTTCATTCAGTAAGGCTCTCTTTTCCACTGATTGTCTCTTTATTCTTGTTTATATCACAAAAGAAGTGCATGTTCACTTCACCTCTTTTGCTCAGATAGAAGTATATAAAGGAGTCTCTGATCCCTTTCTGCAGATATAAAAACTGCTCATTATCTAGCATAGATCTTTCCAGATGTTCGCTGCACAAACATACTGTGACATATACTTATTTTTTTCAAAATGAGAGTAAATTATGTGTACTGAACTGCAAATTGCTCTTATTCACTTAATAATATATCACAAACATCATTTCATGTCATTGTGTTTGCATGCAGATATCTAAATAATTGTACCTCATTTTTTTTTTACCTTACACAGTATTCCATAGTATGGATACACCATAAGGTATTAACCATATTCCTACTAATGAACACTTGGGATTTTTGACTAATTTGTCACTATTAAGATAATACTGTGGTTACTCTTCCTGTGCATATATCTTTGTGTATTTGTTCAAGTTTCTCTGTATAGTAGAGCCCAGTAAATGAAAATGTCAGAGTATGAGCATTTTAAAATTTAAAAGATACAGCCAAATTTTCTTTTAAAAAGGCCAGGCTGGACACAATGGTTCACGTCTGTAATCCCAGCACTCTGGGAGGCTGAGGTGGGCGGATCAAAAGGTCAAGAGATCAAGACCATCCTGGCCAACATGGTGAAAGCCTGTCTCTACTAAAAATACAAAAGTTAGCTGGGCATGGTGGTGGGTGCCTGTAATCCCAGCTACTCGGAAGGATGAGGCAGGAGAATCTCTTGAACCCAGGAGGCAGAGGTTGCAGTGAGCCAAGATTATGCCACTGCATTCCAGCCTGCGTGACAGCACAAGACTCTGTCTCAAAAACAAATAAAGTAAAATAAAATAAAGGGGCCCAAACCAATTTACACTCCTACTTAGAATTTATGAGTGCAAGTTTCTTCATACTCTTTTCAGAATTGAATATTATGAATCTAAAAATCTTACCAATCTGAAAGGGAAATTTAAAATATTTAATATCCCCTTTTTTTTGGAGGGACTGAGTCTTGCTCTGTCGCCAGGCTGGAGTGCAGTGGCACGATCTTGGCTCACTATAACCTCCGTCTCCTGGGTTCTAGAGATTCTCCTGCCTCAGCCTCCCGAGTAGCTGGGACTACAGGTGTGCACCACCACACCCAGCTAGTTTTTGTATTTTTAGTAGAGACGGGGTTTCACCATGTTAGCCAGGGTGGTCGTGATCTCTTGACCTTGTGAGCCACCCAACTCAGCCTCCCAAAATGCTGGGATTACAGGTGTGAGCCACCGCACCCAGCCTTAATAACCTTTTATATTTATTTCTAAAAGTAATAATTATTCATTCAAACATATTTTTAAAAAATGTTTTATTTGAATAACAATGCTTGGCTAGTACCATGGGGCCACACATGGTCCAAGTGAAGCAGACAGTTTTATTACAGAATTTTAATTTGAAGAGTGATGCTTTAAATAAATGTCCAAAGGTTTGTGCAGTCCCATAGTCCCATAACTATTTAAATATAATTATGGGGTTTGTCTATTTCATAAAAAGCATTAGCAATAGGAACAATTGTAGGATTGATGGGAATGGAGATTAACTTGGAGGTCATATGGTGATTTAGTGAATGAAGTGGCTGTAGACCACTTCTCAAGGAATTTAGTCCATAGCTATAAAGAAAGTCACTCAAGGCTGGGCACGGTGGCTCACGCCTATAATCCCAGCACTTTGGGAGGCCAAGTTGGTTGGATCATGAGGTCAGGAGGTCGAGACCATCTGGCTAACACATTGAAACCCCATTTCTACTAAAAACACACAAAAAATTACCCAGGTGTGGTGGCACGTGCATGTGATCCCAGCTACTTGGGAGGGTGAGGCAGGAGAATCCCTTGAACTCTGGAGGTGGAGGTTGCAGTGAGCTGAGATCATGCCACTGCACTCCAGCATGGGCGAGAGAGAGAGACTCCGTCTCAAAAAAAAAGGAAGTCACACAATAATTAGGAGAATCTAGAGAAAGATGACTGTTCTGGTTTAGCTTCATTTTTCTCATCTGTGAAATGAAGAGGTTGAACTTGGTAATTAATAGCCATCATTTTATACACAGTTGCCATAAATCAGGAATTTTACAAGCATGATTTCATTTAATCCTCCCTCAGAAGAGCCTTATGAATGAGGTACCATTATTATCCACAATTTACAGAAGAGGCTGAGGCTCTGGAAAATGTTATATAACTTGGTCTAGGGTGTTTGGCTTAAGTCCGAAGCCCATATGGTTTCCATCCTGCTACTCTGCTTCTAAGTGGCCTCCCAGCATTAACAGATTTTGAGTAAGGGACACCTTAAAATTTTGTTATTTTACTGGTCTTTTAAGAATAGGATATATTGGAAGCTTTTTGTATGTTAAAGGGAAAAGATAATAAAGAGAGATTTAAGCCAAGTTATGATTTTGATGACCTATCCTTTTTCATAATATTACTGGGCTAGAATCACAACAGAGAGTGGGCAAAAATATACCAAAGGCAACTTTCTTATAGATTTGATGACAACCACAGCAGAGTTTTCACTTGCTCATGGCCTTATGGATAATAAAAATATTTTGTTATTTTTGATCCCTTATGGGAAGGTTGGAAAAACAATTTTCAAGCACAACTGTGGAGGATTTTATTTAGAGGGGGTTGGAGTTATCTTTAAAATGGACAAATAAGGAGTTTCATGAGAGAAACTGAAGTTAACTTTCATTAAAACACTCCTAAGATTTTGATGTGGACCACACTGTCTTGACGGATTAATTTGGAAAGGCCTGACTCCATACAATACTGTGTCTTCCTATCCGGGTGCTTTAAATGTCTATTTGTTTTGGTGTTTCCATTAATTTAAAAACCTGCAAAATATGCCAGAACGAAAAGAAGTGGTTATTTTGACAAAACGAATCATTTCTTAAAAATAACATTTAGATGTAGCTACTATGCCTTTGATCATTTTCTAAAGGAGTGGCTTAGGTTATTATTTATGTTCACAGTGAGATCATCTGCCTAGGTTTCTGATTTCACTGGTTGTTTCTCACGAGCCACTAAAGACAATATTTGGCCTGGTTGTTGGGTCTGCAAAAAATAACGTTTCTTAACGACAAAATCTAACACAACTTGTCAATGCAAATATTATTATGAAGTCCTGCTGCTTGTAGTTGGACCACAAGAGAAATTATTATTATTCTATAAACCCGTGAAGTTTATCATGCAAAAGCTTGTTACACAGTCAATGAAGAACAGTTGTTTTCTGCCCTTCCATAAATAACTAATGCCAAGAGCAGCCTGGCTATCTGTTACCGCTTCTTGTTACAGAATAATAAAACAGGCAAGGCCTAAATATCAGTGCCTGTTAACAGAGCTGTCCTTTAAATTCTATTTAGCTTCTAATAGACTAATTCTCCTGCTTTTAGTACTTATTACATTGTATTTTGAATCTGTCAATTGCATTTCCCTAACTCTTCCATTTCCATATGTTTATCTACTTTATTTCTAATTGGGTTGGTAGTTCTGGATAGGACTCATTACAGAGGCAGCTTGATGCAGCAGCAAGCATCCTGGTCTAGGAGTCATAAGCAGTGTAATAAGAAATTCAGGCTCTGTTACTAGTTAGTTGTGTGACTCATGTGAAATAGGGATAATAATACCATATCTTCCTAAATAATAAACAATGTTCCAAGTGTTCTCTTTAAAATGCCAGACAGCTGCTTGGGAAATATTTTGCTCCTGGGTAGTAATTTCTGGAAGGTTTCTGATGACAAGAAATTAAGCAAGGTTTGTTTTGTCTGTGAAAAAGGAAAAGCTGGAAATAGCGTGGTTATACTTGGTTTCCTTTTTGGACATATAGTTCTTCTTTCCTCTTCAATTTGGGTGCTGTTAAATGTGGAAGAAGGTGAGATGTGGTAGGTGATGAAGACAGCCAGAACTGTACACACTAATGAATAGTTTAATAAGAGATCTTGAAAATCCAAGTAGTTTCTTGGTCTGAGAAATATATCTATATGCATATCATACACACATTCTTATACCAAAAAGTGGATAGTTTCAGGCCATAGTGAATTCTTTCCTTTATAACTTGTAGAGGTGGAGAAATTTCAGTAAGCTGAAGACTGTTCAGAGGAAATTACCTAATTGAAAATGTCTGGGCTAAGAGACTGATAATAAAGGAAACTGGCAAAAGTACTCTTTAATTACAAGTTCTTTTTCATCTTCATCCAACACATTGATTTACGTGCTACACTGGGTTTGTATTATGTCTATATTTTAATTCCACAACTAGACACTAACTTCGTTGAGAGCAGGGATAGTCGTTTCTTCAATTTCATTTGTGTTAACCCAACTATAAGTGACAGTGCTCTGCACATCATAGTTACCCAGTGAATTATATATCTGACAAATGATTGCTTATTGCTGGTATAAAACAAGATTTCATAAAACAAACATGACAAACTCATTGTTTGAAGTACTGAACTTTCTAGGTCAATCTTGAAAAAGGAAGCTACATGACTGTCTTAGCAATATTTATAGGTATATTATAATGTAAGTGGGTGGGTCTGTTGGAAATTGAATTGGTAATACGGCTTTAGAGTAGTAACACACAAAAACTGTAGCTCTGTGGTCTCAGCTAACCACTTGTAGTGTCACCTGGGCTGCTTATTAAAAAATTCAAATTTCTTATCCCTACACAGATCAGAATCAAAATATCTGGGGGTTGTAGTTCAAGGAACCCACATTTTAACAAGCACTCCAGAAAATTGTGATGCACATTGAAGTTTATGAACTACTCTAGCCTGTAATCTCAGGTGGTAAGGCATTGTGTGTGTGTGTGTGTGTGTGTATACACGCACAACTGGTAATTCTATGGGAAAATGGAAATCAGCAAGTGAAGTGAAATGTCAATTACCATCAGGAACAGGAAGCTAGCTAGCCATTACGCATCAGGGAACTGGAAGAATACTTGAGATTTATTTTTTTGGGTGATATATTCTTGGCAGTTTATCAGGGTTCATTAGCAACTATGGTCTGTCCCTTGAAGTCCTCAGTTCGCTGGAATTTTATGTTTAATGGCAATTTCTTGCATCTGTTGTAACAACATTCGTATGACTGGCTTATAAGCTATGATCAGGGCCAGTAAGGTGTCACAAAGCTGCGGTGACTTTTCCTTATCAGTTGGGGGCTATTTTGCCATGAAACCATCGTGGAAATGGAAGAAAACGTGAAAATCCTGCGTCCCTGTGATATTTCACTAGTGGGAGAGAGTGGAGATCTTAACACAGTGAAAGGCAAGATAGATGGATGAGAGGCATTAGCTCAGGCTTAGAGGAGCAAGATGCTTTTAGTCAGCGTTAAGATAGCTCTCTAAACGAGGAGCAGTGAAATCCAAACAGGAGTATCTTTTGAGGGCAGCTGGAAGATGACTCCAGGGGAACTTTCATCCACTCGAGGGGTGGAGTTCTGCGAAGCAAGCCGCAGGTAAGGGCGTGGGGCAGTCCTGCGCCTCACCTCAATTAGGCGCAAGGACCTTCCGAAACAACCACACCAACAGCGAGCCTGACAGAAGCGGCTCGCCAGCCGGAGAAACAACTTGAGGCGAGCCGTTAGCCGCCCGGCCTTCCCCGCAGAGCCCCTCCCGCGCCCGGGGAAGCCCGCTCGGCTCCGCCTTTTCGGCTGACGTCCCGGGCGAGCGGGGGCGGGCGCGTGGGTGGGCCGAGCCGTCAACCGCCCGCGATTCGGCTGGCTCTGCCACACCACCGCGCGCCCCCGCTCCGCCCGCCCCTCCGGGCGCGTCTTTTCCGGGCTCGCGCCGCGCCCCGCCTCCGTTGGCTGTCTGTCTGGGTGCGCGCCCGGCGCTGCGGCTTTTTCTCCGGCCTCCGCGGCGGGCTCCTCCTCGTCCCAGCGCTAGCGGGCACGCGGCTCTTTTTTGCTAGCTTCCCGAGTGCCGGCTGCGAAGACGTGGTGGGCAGCCCCTCCGGTGAGTATCCCTGGCTGGGGAGGCTGCGGCCCCAGAATCCCTGTCCTGTCGGTACCAGGGCCCCATCTCCAGGGGGGCCTGGCGTACCTCACCTGAGCCGGGAGTAGGTTGGGTGGGCATTCCAGTTCCCGGAATCGGCTCGGTTTTTTTCTTGAGCCAGGGCGATCGATCCGCTCGCCTCCCGGGGGCTTGGAAGATTCCCGAGGTCACTGTATCTGCTCCTGTGATGGAGTCTGGGCTCCTCGGGACCCCAGCCTTCCTCTTACTGCCGCTCACCCCACCCTGAGGGCCAGAAGTCATCTTCCTGATCGGGGTACTAGGCTTTGCCACGGCCCTTTCCGGAAGAGACCACCAAATGTTTGCTAGACCTCCAAACGACCTTTAGGGTGCCCCTAAACCTCAACTCCATTTTGTACCCTCCCAGTCGCTCTGTAACTGAGGGCCAGGGAGTCTTTCTGGCCCTAGAAGCATCCGCCCTCTCGAATTTGAGGAATGCCCTTGCTTACGATATCTTCTTTGCTTCGGATATCTTCCTTGCTAACGTAGGTTTAGGTATGTTAGCACACGTCTGGATCCTGGTGAAGCATGCTTTCCTTCCTTACCCCATTCTCTCTGTCTACATCCTTGCCTTCAGTGGGTGCTATATATTTAGCATGAGCTTTATTCACTTCCTCTTCCTCTCGTTTGAGTGCCCAAAAGAACTGTGGCTGATGTCTAACGACACAGAAAAATCTAGGAGAATATGATTCATTGTTTAACCCCATCAAGGGGTTACATATTTTAAATAAGACGTCATTTCTCCTCTTCACTCCAGCATCTCCTCCTTCAAAGGCATTTTTTTCACCCTCTTGAAATTCATTAGCTCTATTCGCTCTTTTCACCTAAAAAAGGTCAGTCATTGCCCCGAGAAACAACAGTGAAATGCAAAATAAGAGTAAAATGGAACTGAAATGAATCTCTTTGGAAAAGTAAGCGGTTTGCTTTATTAGTTAATGGTCTCAGCGCTTCAGTTTCCTCTGCTTTATTAGTTAATGTCTCAGCGCTTCAGTTTTCTCTTCTGCAAAAATCAGTCTGTTGAACTAGAGCATAACTAGGGTTCCTTCTAGTGTTCTGATTCTAGGACCTCTAAATTCATGCAGGCTGCATAATGCAAATTTAACCTGATTAAAGCCTATTTCTCATAGTTGCTTGTCACTTTAGTGTTTCTTTTATGTTGCTCTAATAAGAAAGACTTTTAAATGTTCTTGATATGTAAAGCAGCAGGAGATTCAATGATGGTACTGCCTGCCAATGAACATATCAAGATTTTAATAGTGTAAGGCCTCTGCCTTAAATTGTAAAATAACTAATCTTTTGATCGAAACTGCTAAAGTGTAAGACATGTAAGACTCCTGTTAGAAGTAACACTGTCTCCCATTTAGGTGGCGGATGAAATATTAAACTGTCAGTATACTTGTACCTTAGAATAAAGTAGCTTATTGTCCTGTTATAAGAAGTAATTTGATAACTAAAAATCCATGGAAGATGTAATACAGCAATTGAAAGCTCAAGTAAATTCCGTTTTGTGTATTTATTTATTTATTTTTTTTTTTTGAAAATCCCCTAGTTAAAAAAAAAAAAAAAAAAACACAAGGCGCGGTGGCTCACGCCTATAATCCCAGCACTTTGGGAGGCCGAGGCGGGTGGATCAGGAGGTCAAGAGATCGAGACCATCCTGGTCAACAAGGTGAAACCCCGTCTCTACTAAAAATACAAAAATTAGCTGGGCATGGTGGTGCGCGCCTGTAGTCCCAGCTACTCGGGAGGCTGAGGCAGGAGAATTGCTTGAACCCAGGAGGCGGAGGTTGTGGTGAGCCAAGATCGTGCCATTGCACTCCAGACTGGGTAACAAGAGCGAAACTCCATCTAAAAAAAAAAATAAAGATATTTCTAGAGTCCTGTCCAATTCAATGACAAGAGAAATGAATTGGAACTCTGGAGAGGCTCAGGTTCTAGACCCAGCTCTAGCTAGATATATAACTTTGAACAAGTCACTTCACCTCTCTTAGTTTTTGCCTCTGTAAAATAAGTGTCTTTGTGGTTGTTGAAATAATCCACAGTTTCCCTAATTTGAATGATATATTCTTATATATATGACACATATATGTGTATATATGTATACACACACACAGTGCAATTTGCATTAAGGCTGTCATATATCCGGTTATACCAGTTGACTAGAATGTTTTTCTCAAAGGTTTGTGTGTAGTGGTTTCAATTTAGGTATGCTTAGTTCTTAATTTATCCTGATTAAATTAATTACTATATGTGAAAGTCTATAAACTCAGAAGCATTTTACTTTTTTTTTTTTTTTAAGATGAGGTTTCACCATTTTGGCCAGGCTGGTCTTGAACTCTGACCTCAGGTGATCCACCCACCTCAGCCTTCCAAAGTGCTAGGATTACAGGCGTGAGCCACTGTGCCCGGCAAACTCAGAAGCATTTTACAAATGTTGGGTATTATGTTAATTTCTGCTTGCAAGTGAAATGTGTGTTATATCACACTATTTTTTAAACATCCATGGCCTTTAGAAATTTATAAGGGAATGTGTATATACTGCGTAACAACTGTAATTGGCTAGGGACTTTAAAAGAATATGAGGGCAGCTCATTTATTTATTAATCATTCAACTGTCTTGTTCCTTCATCTGTCACTTCTTTTATGCCAGGCCCTCAGGACATGATGGTTAAGAAGACAAACCTTACCCTATGAGTTTATACTTTGGGCTGATGGAGATGGTTGTGGGGCATGTGGAGAGACAGATGTACATGCAGTTTACTTTTATTAAAAACAACAGTCAAATCAAAGACAGACAAAATTCTGGAGAAGTTAAGGATCCATTGGGAAGGAAGAGATGACTCTATTAATTGTAACCTGTGGATTCTTTAACATTACTTTTTTCTTCATCTTTTCACTTTCAATTGCTGAACCTTTAGCAAAAATAAAAGCTTTGTTTTTTTCCACTTCTACCACTGGCTGGTCTTATGTGCCCTTTCTTTCCCTTTTAACTTTTTATTTTGAGGTAGTTGTAGATTCACATACAGTTGTAAGAAATAATACACTTTCTCTAATTTTCCCCAATAGTAACCTCATGCATAAGTATAGTGTAACATCACAGCTACAAAATTGGCTTGGATACAATCTATCAACCTTACTCAGATATTCAGATTTCGTCAGTTTTAATGCAGTCATCTGCATGTGTGTATTTAGTTCTACATAATGTTATCACATGTAGATTCATATAAGCACCACCACAGTCAAGATACAGAACAATTGCATCACCACAAGGATCCTTTTTGTTGTCCTTTTATAGATGTAGTCATCTCCCTTCCTCCCTGACTCCAGGCAACCACTGATCTGTTTTCCATGTCTATAATTTTGTCATTTCAAAAATGCTTATATAAATGGAATCACACAGCATATAACCTTTTAAGACTGGCTTTATTTCACTCAGCATAATTCCCTGGAGATTAATGCAGGGAATGTACCCGTTATCAATAGCTCGTTCCTTTCCATTGCTGAGTAGTATTCCATGATATGGATGTCCTGCATTTTCTTTAACCAGTCACCTGTTGAAGGGCATCTGATGTTTCCAGGGTTTTTGTTATTTGTTTTATTTATTTATTTATTTATTGCCTATTATGAATAAAACTCATATGAACAATTGTTTACAGGATTTTGTGTGAACACGAATTTCTATTTCTCTTGAATAAATGCCCAAGAGTGTACCTCTTGGGGTGGTATAGCACTTGCATGTTTAGTTTTCTAAGGAACTGCGAATCCGTTTTCCAGAATGGCTGGACCATTTTACATTCCCACCAGCAATGTGTGAATATTCCTCATCCTTGTCAACATTTGGTGGTGTTACTATTTTTTATTTTAGCTATTCTGATAGGTGTGTAGTGATATTTCCTCCTAGTTTTAATTTGTATTTTTCTGATGGCACATGATGTTGATCCTCTTTCCATGTGTTTATTTGCTATCTCTATCTTCTTCAGTGAAAAGTTGGTTCATATCTTTTGTCCATTTTCTATTTGTATTTTTTTTAACCTGGTAAGTTTTAAGAGTTCTTTATTTTCTACACTAATCATTTGTCAGGCAGTGGTTTGAAAATATATTCTCCCAGTCTGTAGCTTCTCTTTCCAACCTCTTCACAGGGAATTTCACAGGAAAAAGGCTTTAATTTGGATGAGGTCCAGTTTATTATTTTTTCTCTATGGGCTGTGCTTTTGGTGTCAAGAAATCTTAGGAACTTTTCTTATTTAATTTTATTCCTTTCTGTTCTGAATAACATCCATTATTTCTATAAGCTATTTGAGCATTTTCTTTCAACAGTTTTAGAGCTCAAATATATTCTGTGAACAAGTGGTCTTGATGGATTAGAGTGTTAATACATATTCGCACATGCACTCCCTATATTAAAATGGCTGCCTTAAAAATATAATGTCTACCTCACCAGGCTGTCAAATGCAACATTAAAATTTGTATTTAAAATTAAATAGATGCACAATATGCAAAAGAGGTTCTTGGTTTCACTTTCTAAATTAAAAATATTTTGGCACAACTGTATTATTTTTCATCAAGGATTTTGGTAAGTAATCCAAAGAACAAATTTGTATTCTCATTTAAATGTACTTTGAAAGTCTACTTCTACATTTTGAGTAGTGAAGTTCTGAGTCACGACCATGTATTGAGCAGACTTTTCTACTCACTGTTGATTATGAGAGTAATGAATAAAAGATCATTGTATTGGACTGTCTAGACTGCATTATTCCTTTTATAGCAGCTACATAACATTCAAAACTGTCTTTTGAAATAAACATTAGGTTCAAGGTTATGCTTACAGTTTATATTTTCAAAAATGTATGTGCTCATATGAGAAGGACTTATAGGAAAAGGTTAGTGATTAGTTTTGAGAATATTCATTTCTGTAAAGCAGTACTGAAATTATTTCTCCCTTCAGTGTTACTATATTTACTCAAATATGTGTGCAATGAGGGAAGTAGATTCTTATTTGAAAAAGAGAAAACATTGGTATAAGGCAGGGGCTGGCAAAATACTGCCTGTGGCCAAATCCTGCCCACCACCTGTTTTTGTAAATAAACTTCTCTTGGAATATAGCCACATCCATTCATTTATGTATGGCTGGCTACATTCACAATACAACATTAGAGCAGAAACAGAGACCTTGTGGCCTGTGAGGCCAATTTACTCTCTGGACCTTTACAGAAAAAGTTTGCCGACTCCAAAGATAAGGTAACCTTGTAAATTGTTGATTCCATGTATGCATGTGCGCTCACACATGCGCGCACAAACAAAATTTAACAAACTACCCTGACTTTTTATACTTTCTGGTTATAGTTTCAGGCGATATTATGATTCAGGAGAGTGCATTCATTTTCTTTACTAAGTCTCCAAAGCACTGTGGTCTAGGAGTAGCAATAAGGAATGCATAGAGAATTGGAGATGGTTGATTTTGTTGTTAAGTATGGGTTATTTAAATGTAAATGTAAATTTGCAAGTGTGGCCACCAGTAAGCTGCAGATAGACTATGCAGTCTGTGATGTCTTTTGGAGATCCTGTTGTGAGCCATAGTGGTAATGAGAGAGCCAGGCATGGTAAGTGTTTTTGCTCCTGAAACTGCCATGTGATCTTTAAGTAGTAAGAGCCTATCAAACTGAACTTAGACTGTTGGTTTATTATTTTGTTTATACAACTTCCTTTTTTATAACTAAGAATTTGACACTTTAGTTCTTTTAAATGCTCTAAGTGTGATGTTGAAAATGAAAATTGAGTAAAGAGAGGTGGCTTTGTTTTTAGAAAGTAATAAATCTCTGTCTCTCATCATACACAAAATAATTTAAGAATATTAAAAAAAATCTAAGTATATATTAAAATAAAAACTTCTGGAAAGCAAAATACATCATAACCCAGTTAAAAAGACAAGTGATGGCCGGGCGTTGTGGCTTACCCCTATAATTCCAGCACTTTGGGAGGCTAAAGTGGGAAGATTGCTTGAGCCCAGGAATTTGGGACCAACCTGGGCAACATAGTGAGACCCTGTTTCTACCAAAAAAAAAAAAAAAAAAAAGCCAGGCATGGTGGCATGTGCCTGTAGTACTTGCTACTCCAGAGGCTGAAGTGGGAAAATCCCTTGAGCCTGGGAGGTCGAGGCTGCAGTGAGCTATGATTGCACCACTGTACTCCGGCCTGGGTGATACAGCCTGTCTCAAAAAAAAAGCTTTTACATATACAGTAGAAGCTTTAATTGATCTACACTTAATTGACTCACCACCTTGAATAATTTTTATTTCCATTGTAAAATACAGTGTACACTGAATACTTGCTATTAGTTGGTTCTCCAACTAATATGGTTGCTATTAGTTGGATCTCCAGTACTCCAGTATGCTTGTGTACCTACCACAGTAGATGTTTGTTTTTTTTTTTAATTACCAAACCTGTATATGTTGGTTGTATTTTTTTTTTTTTTGAGATGGAATTTCACTCTTATCACCCAGGCTGTAGTGCAGTGGTGCGATCTTGGCTCACTGCAACCTCCACCTCCTGGGTTCAAGTCATTCTCCTGCCTCGGTCTCCCAAATAGCTGGGATTTCGGGAGCCTGCCACCATGCCCAGCTATTTTTTTGTATTTTTAGTAGAGATGGGGTTTCGCTATGTTGGCCAGGCTGGTCTTGAACTCCTGACTTCAAGTGATCCACCCACTTCCGCCTCCTAAAGTGCTGGGATTACAGGCGTGAGTCACCGTGCCTGGCCTGGTTGTATTTGCTTTTAAAATGTCATTTGTTTAATATTTTGTAACCCGATGTAGTATGAGTGGGGGAAATTGGAGTTCTTTTTACTGAAAATTTACAAATGAAATAATATGATGTCTGGAATTTGCTTCATATTATACAAGGGGTGAGGGATGGAGGTGGGTTGTGGGTAGTATGGAAGAAACACAATTCAGCACATATGGATAATTGTTAAAGCTGAGTGATGGTTACTTTAGATTCATTATGATAAAGCAAATTGTTTTGAGAAGAGTTAATGATAGCAAGTTGCTTAAAAGAAAATACTGTCCAGTTAGATTAAGATAACTATGCAAGCTGTCTTGAAAAAATACAAAAATTTCAAAAGGTTTTATATTCACATTACTTTTCAGATGTCTTTTACGTTGGGTTTTTTTTTTTTTTTTTTTTGAGATGGAGTCTCCCTCTATTTCCTAGGCTAGAGTGCAGTGGGGCAATCTCGGCTCACTACAACCTCTGCCTCCTGGGTTCAAGTGATGTTCCTACCTCAGCCTCCCAAGTAGCTGGGACTACAGGTACCTGCCACCATGCCTGTCTAATTTTTGTTTTTTTTTTTTAGTAGAGACAGGGTTTCACTGTGTTGGCCAGGCTGGTCTCGAACTCCTGACCTTGTAATCCACCCACCACGGCCTCCCAAAGTGCTGGGATTACAGGTGTGAGCCACTGTGCTCGGCAAAGTTTTACCTTAAACATTTAATTTGAATTTCTTTCTTTTTATTTTTTATTTTTTGAGATTGAGTATTGCTCTTGTTGGTGCCCAGGCTGAAGTGCAATGGCATGATCTCAGCTTACCTCAACCTCCACCTCCTGGGTTCAAGTGATTCTCTTGTCTCAGCCTCCCGAGTAGCTGGGATTACAGGCACATGCTACCACGCCGGCTAATTTTGTATTTTTATTAGAGACGGGGTTTCTCCATGTTGGTTAGGCTGCTTTCGAACTCCCGACCTCAGTTGATCTGCCTACCTCGGCCTCCCAAAGTGCTGGGATTATAGGCATGAGCCACTGTGCCTAACCAATGTAATTTAAATTTCTTTAAAATCAGTGGGCCAGGAGTTAGAGAAAAAGGTCTTGGCCTCTTGGCCCCATATAGAAAATTTGAGGTTGGAATGGTGGCTCATGCCTGTAATCCCAACATTTTGGGGAGCTAAGGCAGGAGGATTGTTTAAAGCCAGTTCAAGACCAGCCTGAGCAATGTAGCAAGATCCTGTCTCAAAACAAAACAAAACAAACAAACAAAAGAAAAACCCAGCCGGGCATGGTAGCACACGCCTATGGTCCCAGTTACTTAGGAGGCTGAGACAGGAGGATGAGTTGAGGCCAGGACTTCAAGGTTGCAGTGAGTCATGATCACATCGCTGCACTCCACTCTGGGAGACAGAGTGAGATCCTGTCTTTAAATGAAAACAAAACAAAACAACAAACCCAGGTCAGGTACAGTGGCTCACCCCTATAATCCCAGCACTTTGGAAGGCCAAGGCACGAAGATCTCTTGAGGCCAGGCGTTTGAGACCAGCCTGGGCAACATGGTGAAACCCCATCTCTACAAAAAATACAAAAAATTATTTTTGAGTTGGAGTCTCACGCTCTTGCCCAGGTTGGAGTGCATGGGATGATCTCGGCTCACCTACAACCTCTGCCTCATGGATTTGAGCAAGTCTCCTGCCTCAGCCTCCCGAGTAGCTGGCATTATAGGCACCTACCACCACGCCTGGCTAATTTTTGTATTTTTAATAGAGATGAGGTTTCACCATATTGGCCAGGCTGGTCTTGAATGCCTGACCTCAAATGATCCACCCACCTCGGCCTCCCAAAGTGCTGGGATTACAGATGTGAGCCACTGCACCCAGCCCAAAAAATACAAAAAATTAATTGGGCACGGTGGCATGTGCCTGTTGTTCCAGCTACTGGGGAGGCTGAGGAGGAAGGATTGCTTGAGCTCAGTAGATGGAGGTTGCAGTGAACCATGATAACTCAACGTCACTGCATTCCACCCTGGGTGACAGAGTGAGACTCTATCTCCAAAAAACAAAGCCAGGCATGGTAATGCACACCTGTAGTCCCAGCTACTTGGGAGGCTGAGGTGGGAGAATAGCTTGCACCTGGGAGGCAGAGGTTGCAGCGAGATAAGATCACACCACTGCATTCCAGCCTGGGCAACAGAGCAAAACCCTGTCTCAAAAACAAAAAACAAACAAAAAAGCCCTCCCAAAAGAAATAAACCGAAACCACATACACAAAGAAGTTTGGTGAATGAGTGTATATATACCACTGATGAAATGAAGATGCAGTGTTTGCCATGCATATTTTTTTATGATCATTTACCTGAAATTCACCTTTTAAATTATGTAACTGATTGTTCCAAATCACATTAGACAAAAGGGTTTCTACTGCATAGTATCCATAATATATAAAGAACTCCTACAGATCAATAAGAGAAAGGTACCCACTAAAAAAAGCAAAAAGTGGCAGAAGATTATACATGGGCATTTCCCAGGAAAAGAAGTAGTGGTGAATAAAAAAGAAAAGATTTTCAAATTCACTCTGGTTATTAGGGAAATGCAAACCATTTTTCATCAGACAGATTGGTAGAAGTTCCTTAATATCCACTTTTAACAAATAGGCACTCTTATACACTGTTATTGAGAGTGCACACATATAACTCTTTGCTGAAGAATACTGCAATTATCTCATTTTAAATGTGCATATATTTTGACCCAAAAATTTTATTAGCAAACAATTCTTGGGGCGTATCACCTGTGTATAAAACTATGTATAAGGTTTCACTGCAGTGAAACTGTTTATAACTGTGAAAATTTGGCAGTATGCTAAATATCCATTATTAGGGGCATGATTTAAAGAATGATAGTTTATACTGTGGAATACCATTAAGCTATTAAAAAGAAGAAAAGCTTCTTGGATAGAACTACAACTATATACACTGCCATAGGAGTTCCAAAGTATGCTGTTAAGCAGGGGAAGAGAGGCAGAGGGAGTCAAAGAACAGTTGTATACCATGATTCCACTTATCTAAAAATAAATAAACTCGTCATATGTATGGGTAGTACAAAACAATCTGATTGGTACACATCAAGAGTAATTATTCCTGGAGGAGAAGGGAGTGGCATTAGAGGAAGGCAGTCTAGTTTTACTTTTTCCTTGTACAATTCTATATGTTACAATTTACAATTACTGTTTGATAGGTATACATATTACTAATATGAAACATTTGCATACTGGAGGATGCTTATAATATGATTCCTTCATTCAACAACACTCTCCTAGAAATGTAATTAATGCCTTGTACTGAGAGAACACTCCAGTTATTAAAAAATGATGTTTTCTCCCATTGATGAAGTAGTATTTGTATTTTCTAAATTTTTGACACCAAAAATGTAAGTATCGAAAAGAATAAAAGCAGTAATTTCATATCCAGAGATGTTCATTGTTAACTTTTTGGTGTATATGCTTGTGCTTATATGTATGGACACTTGCATGCACATGTGCACATACATATAAATCATCTTTCTACAAAAATGGGTTTTTACTGTATATACTGATTTGTAACTTGCTTCTTTAACTCACCATTATATTGTGAGCATCTTGCAGGATCAGTAACTCTAAGTAAGTGAAAAAGACATCTGACATCTGGTGGGAAAAGACCAACATTGTGCCATGTAAATATAGTGTTTTAGTTAAAATAACTGGTTTCTAGGACAAACTATAATTTTAAAAAACGTAATGGTCACCAAAGTAAGTAACCAAGGAATTTTAAAGTCTTTAATGTTGAATCAGTTCAGTTCTGTTCTGAACTATGAACATGTTATTTACATTGTAGTTACCAGTGATGATGTAAAAGTGTGCAATATATTAAAATATCATTAGGACGCTTTTTTGGGTGGAGTTTGATTTTAATGAAGAATTAAAAACTGAACCTGAATGGTTATTTTTGTTCAAAGAAAAACCAACTGCTGTGACTAGTTTTTGGTAAAGGCGTGTGTAGTTGTATTCTTTTATAATTTATAAAAGTAAAGAATATCCAGGTATCTGTAGCAACATTAACCTTTTCCTATAGTATCTCAGCTTGTAGTTTATCAAATTGATTATTAGGAGAACTGTGTCAAAGAATCAAGTTCGATTTGGGCATGTATGTATGTATGCTACTTTTTCTTGTTATCTAGAAGTATTTGTTACATTTGCTGAAGACCCATTATAACTGCCTTTGAGTTTATGCTGTAGGACTTAGAGGTGAAAATACCTTACTTTTGTTGAAGGCTTTTTGTTACCTATTATTTTCCATGAATTCAACAGTACATTTTACAAAAGAGGATTCTACCTGGTAGTTGATGGTGTTAATGTGAAGGCCCAACATAGCTACTCAAGTTTTTGTTATGGCGACTGAAACAGTGTCCCTATTCTCCAAAGCCATTTAGGCGTTTTTGGAATTGATTTCACAGTACATAGGATTTTAGGTGCTATCAAGTCAGCAGATTTTAAAGGGAATCAGAATAGAGCTTAATGAGAGGGCATGTGAGATTAAACTTTTAGAGAGGTATTGAAAATGTTCGTGGTGGATTCTAGTGGTGGTTATGAAGTTAATGCAGTGGGGAGGTATGGTGAAATACGTGTTTTTTCTCTTTTCTTTTTTTCTCTCTCTTTCTCTTTCTTTCCTTTCCTTTTTCTTTCTTTCTTTTGTTTTTTTTTGGAGTCTCACTCTGTTGCCCAGCAGGCTGGAGTGCAGTGGCACGAACTCAGCTCACTGCAACCTCTACCTCCTGGGTTCAGCCTCCCAAGTAGCTGGGACTACAGGTGCACACCACCAGGCCTGGCTACTTTTCATATTTTTAGTAGAGATGGGGTTTCACCATGTTGGCCCGGCTGGTCTCAAACACCTGATCTCAGGTGACCCGCCCGTCTTGGCCTCCCAAAGTGCTGGGATTATAGGCATGAGCCACCACGCCTGACCTCTGTTTTTTCTTAGGTATACTCTTTTATTACCTTTGATGTGGACCTAAAGTATTTTAATACTATAAATAATGTTATGGTTTTGAAGAGCCAACTCTCCTGGGGATACCTGAATGATGTTTTTTCAAAGAAAACTTGGAGAAATAGGCATAGCTGCCACTGTTAAGATGGTGAAAATTCGCTGTGCTCAGAATGGGTTAGTAATTTCTCCTTTTCAAATGAACTGAAAACAGAAAACTTCCTTCAGTCAGGAGACAGGAACTTGGAGAATGAGCATAAAATTCAGTCATGGCTTTAAGAAGAAAAAGAAGAACTAGAACTAATACCACATGGGATGAATCCAAGTAAAAGATCCTATACTTCACATGACCACTGAAGATACTAAGTGGAGAAGCAGCTTCAAAGAATAGTTGAAAAATCACAACTTTACTGAAGAGTAGAACTGGGCGGAAGTAGCTGTAGCAATTGTTAAGTAGCTGTAGCAATTGTTAGATGAATATGTTTCAGACAAACAGCAGAGAAGAGAAGAGCAGGCCTAGGATAATGGTATTCCTTCACCTGGAACCTTGGAAACTTTCCTAATTTGGTCAACGGTCAATTGCAAGGTTAGTCTAGGATAGTTTAAAGTCTTTAGTGGAGTATTGGGGGTTCAGAAAGTATCAGGAACCAAGGTAAGACCCAGAGGGTTTTAGAAGGCATTGGAGTCCCTCTGTACCCAAATGACTTTTTATAGGAGTAGGT
Organism: Callithrix jacchus; assembly: GCF_049354715.1. Taxonomy (NCBI): domain Eukaryota; kingdom Metazoa; phylum Chordata; class Mammalia; order Primates; family Cebidae; genus Callithrix; species Callithrix jacchus. The sequence goes on along the minus strand of NC_133524.1, from coordinate 106,145,156 downwards.
TAGAATTTCTGTGAAGCAAAATGTTTCCATAATTTGGAAACTAGGAAAGGCAGGTCTCAGGCACACAGTATTGGTGAATTCTAGCAATCTGTAGATGGGAAGGTATGTAGTTTTTTTTTTTTTCCTTCAAGTAGAAATACGTTAGCATATTCATTCCAATACAGTTACATATTACATTTTTTAAGCAAAATGACTGACTTAAATATGTTATACAGCTTAAACTTTTCCCCAGAAAATTTTGGACTGTTTTAATAAGATTTTGTTTTTAGTGTAAAGTATTAAGGCCAGGATTTTTATGTGGAAGCAGGTTTTTAAAAAAATTATATACACATTGACTTAATTTTAACATCCTCTTGATCACCAAGAGATTAAGTATTTAAATGTTTGTGGGAAAGTCGCTTTTTTTTTTTGAGATAGAGTCTCGCTCTGTTGCCCAGGCTGGAATGCAGTTGCACAATCTTGGCTCATTGCAATCTCTGTCTCCTGGGTTCAAGCGATTCTCCTGTCTCAGCCTCCTGAGTAGCTGGGATTATAGGCCTGCGCCACCACACCTGGCTCATTTTTGTATTTTTAGTAGAAAAGGGATTTCACCATGTTGGCCAGGCTGGTCACAAACTCCTGGTCTCAAGTGATATACCTGCCTTGACCTTCCAAAGTGCTGGGATTACAAGCCTGAGCCACCAGGCCATTCCCCCAAAGAATTTATTTCATTACAGGTGGTATCCTTTAAAGTACAGTCTGTTTTAGAAGAGACAGTAGCAGAATGAAAACTTTCATTGGTGACTCCCCCATCTTGTTTTTTATTCCTGTTTAAAATGGATTTCCCCAACATCATCGTTATAGCTCAGCCATACCTTTGCATTTCTTTGTGGACTTGGTTAGAACTGAATGATTGATGATTTTCAGTCCCAGGAGTACAAAATAGGGGAGTTGACACTTTCACCAGCCCTCCCAGCTGTCTTGAATCCTAGCTTAGTAGGGGTCACTCTCAAGCTGCAGTAGGCACAAGAGCTTTTACATAGGTGGCACTTCTGACACTTAGAACATTCTAGTGGTGGGATAGTTCCTCAACCCTGTCTTATCTCTGTGGTACCTTGCATCTATGCCGTTGTTGTTTGGTTACATAAAATGTTGCTAGGGAATGATTGGCCTATGATTGCAGTGGTAACATTTAGTAAAATGGAAGATTTATTCCTAACACACGTTTTAGAGAGCTGATCTTTTTTATTGAAAAACCTGTGGCCTGGCGTGGTGACGCATGCCTATAATACCAGCACTTTGGGAGGCCAAGGCTGGCAGATCACCTGACGTCATGAGTTTGAGACCAGCCGGGCAAACGTGGTGAAACTCTGTCTATACTAAAAATAAAAAATTAGCTGGGCACGGTGGCAGGCACCTGTAATTACAGCTACTCTGGTGGCTGAGGCAGGAGAATTGCTTGATCCTGGGGAGGGGGTAGGGTCAGAGGTTGCAGTGAGCTGAGATCCTGCCACTTAACTCCAACCTGGGTGAATGAGACTCTGCCTTAAAAAAAAAACCAAACAAATAAAACAAAACCTATAACCCTAAAGACCATAGTTTTTGTTTTGTTTTGTTTGTTAGCCTCATAGGGATAAAGTACTTACTTATAATCTTGTTTCCAATTGTCTTCCACCAAGGAAGCCTGTTAACTGTCTTCCTACACTCCCTTTGAAGGATCACCTTGCTCAGGGCACTGCCAGCTTAAAAGAGGAGGTGGATGCTGTACTACGACATTACCAAAGATGAGGAGTAGTGGCAGTGAACTTACAGTCTGTAGCCAGAGTACACCTTGAGTTTTAAAAACCGAGAATCTGAGATCTAGTCTGTACTTAAGAGACATATTTAAATAACAAATTGTAGACTATGGGATCCCCTCCCTTCCCCTCCTCTCCCTCTTTCTCTTCTATTTTTGTGACAAGGTTTTACTTCCATGACCCGGGGTGGAGTGCAGTGGTATGATCTCGGCTCACTGCAACCTCCACCTTTTGGGCTCAAGTGATCCTTCCACATCAGCGTCCTAAGTACTGGGACCACAAGTGTGTGCCACCATTTCTGGTTAATTTTTGTATTTTTTGTAGAGATGGGGTTTTGCCATGTTGCCCATGCAGGTTTCCAACTCATGAGCTCAAGCAGTTTGCCTTCCTCAGTCTCCCAAAATGTTAGGATTACATGAGTGAGCCACTGTGCCTGGCTGACAATGGGATTTCTTAAGCTAAGTAGTATATTGAGAAGTCTGTAGTATTTCATTTGATGATCACAGTCTCCAGTGAAAATCTGCAAAATTGAGTCAAAACTGAATTTGTCTTTCTTTTTCAAAGTTGGGATTATAGTTATACAACACTTACATGTTACCTTAATGACTTCAGTGAGATGTAAGCAACACATTTTGAAGCAGCTGACTTTGGTCGAAAGAATTATTTTTCTCTAATTTTGCATCATTCCTAGCAAATTATAACATTAAGGTCATATTATTTGTCCAGTCTTTAATGTTGTAATATTTTATTCTAAAATCATGAAATCATGGGAAAATGTTACTTTTGCATTGTGAGGAGTGAGTAGGAATTTGTTTAGGACAGAAAAACAGATCTTAGAATTGTGGACTCTGCTGATGACCTGTACCTCTTTAGTTAAAATCTAAGTTGAACAGTTACCTGTTTGAGTTGTATAAAACTGTTCTGTGGAATGATCTTCTAAACCATGGGTGTCTAACCTTTTGGTTTCCCTGGACCATGCTGGAAGAATTGTCTTGGGCTACACATAAAATATGCTAACACTAATGATAACTCATGAGCTAAAAAAAAATTAAAACTAAAGATTTGTACATAATTTTCATGATATCTCCCACCACAGATAAGCAAAAAGTCCTTGCATTCAAAGGGTTGGACATGGCTGTAAGTCTAAACTATTACAATTTTTGTTGAGTTTGATTCTTGGCCAGGATTGGGGCCATGTCCTGTTGTTGCCAGACTGTTTTTTTTTTTCCTTGCTCTTATTGGCACTGTCCCATTGCTGCTGAAAGACCAGGATGCTGTCTGGGCTTGGCACAAGGCTCTGAACCTCAATGTCATTCCCTTCTACTTTTAGGCATTAGCAGCTCTGAAGACCATAAGATGGGGCTTTTGAAAGCATTTTGATATTAATCCTGTCTTACTCTTTTTTTTTTTTAAGTCAAGACGGAGTTTTGCTTTTGTCACCCAGGCTGGAGTGCAATGGTGCGATCTTGGCTCACTGCAACCTCCGCCTCCTGGGTTCAAGCAATTCTCTTGCCTCCGCCTCCCTAGTAGCTGGGATTATAGTTGCTTGCCACCACGCCCAGCTAATTTTTTGTATTTTTAGTAGAGGTAGGGTTTCATTATGTTGGCCAGGCTGGTCTCAAACACCTGACCTTAGGTCATCTGCCCACTTCGGCCTCCCAAAGTGCTGGGATTATAGGTATGAGCCAATTTTATTCTTAAAAGAAAAAAAAAAAATCTGGCTTATAAGACACGGTCACATAGCCATCAGTCAGAATTCAAGATGTATGGGAAGAGAGACCAGTTTTGTTTTCAAAACCGTCCTCTGTATTGGCCTTAGTTTTGCTTTTGATGAAAAAGCAATCTACCTTCTTATCTTTTATTGCTATTCACATTGGTTGCAGATACTTAAGGGAGGATTGAATTTCTGCCTAGTTTAAAGGTGATATATCTTAAATAATCACAGAAATAGCTGCAAAAGGATATCTTAAAGGTACATTACATTGCAGATTTAACAGAAACTAAATGCATTAGGGATACATGGGCAATATCTACTAGTAGGAAATACCAACACTGTTAGGATTACAGCAGATTTCTTGGCTGACCTTTGTATGGGGATACATAACTCTCCTTCCTTAAATAGTATTTTATTGAGATGGGAAAAAAGACTCTTGCTCTGCTTGGGCTTTTTTAGTACTCTGGCTCTTCTCTTAAAGTCTGTTCTTAGAGTTTTTGTTTTGGCACTGTGCAAAAGTGCCTTATACTGACGCATTTTAAGTACTTAAGGAATGAAACCTCCATTGGCTGTGTTCCACATTGGAACTAACCTATTCCAAACTTTACACTTGCTGGAGTATTATTATAACCAGACAGCAGTGTTGTTTGTAACAGCTGGCTAGTCTGTAGATGAAATTGACCAAGATGTTTTAGTTTCTCAGTTGATGCTTTTCAACTCTGCATTTTTCTTTCTTCTATTCTTTCAGAACCTCGCTTTCATCCTTTGGCTTTGCATACCTTTCCTTGCCCCAATATTTGAAGGAAGTTTTTAATAACATTCATTTTCAAAGCAAGCCAGCTGATACTTAAGTAGTAACAGGTATAACTGGATAATTCCAGAGGGTAACTATGACTAACTTTTAAAAAATTTATGATTATCAGGTTGGGCAATTATTATAGGGTTGAGGATTACCTCATGTGTGACCTTTCTTTTCTATTCTAGCTACATGTCTAGCTCTCTGTGTTAGTCTACTGTCCATTTAAAACATTATCATGTGGCCAACAAACATATGAAAAAACGTTCATCATCACTGGTCATTAGAGAAATGCAAATCAAAACTATATTGAGATACCATCTAATGCCAGTTAGAATGTCGATCATTAAAAAATCTGGAGACAACAGATGCTGGAGAGGATGTGGAGAAAAAGGAATACTTTTACACTGTTGGTGGGAGTGTAAATTAGTTCAATCATTGTGGAAGACAGTGTGGCGATTCCTCAAGGACCTAGAAATAGAAATTCCATTTGACCCAGCAATCCCATTACTGGGTATATATCCAAAGGATTATAAATCGTTCTACTATAAGGACACATGCACACGAATGTTCATTGCAGCACTGTTTACAATAGCAAAGACCTGGAACCAACCCAAATGCCCATCGATGATAGATTGGACAGGGAAACTGTGGCACATATACACCATGGAATATTATGCAGCCATCAAAAACAATAAGTTTGTATCCTTTGTAGGGACGTGGATGAACCTGGAGACCATCATTCTCAGCAAACTGACACAAGAACAGAAAAGGAAATACCGCATGTTCTCACTCATAGGCGGGTGTTGAACAATGAGAACACATGGACACAGGGAAGGGAGCATCACACACTGGGGTCTGTTGGGGGGAAATAGGGGAGGGAGAGTGGGGTGTGGGGAGTTGGGGAGAGATAGCATGGGGAGAAATGCCAGATATAGGTGAGGGGGAGGAAGGCAGCACATCACACTGCCATGTGTGTACCTATGCAACTATCTTGCATGTTCTTCACATGTACCCCAAAACCTAAAATGCAATTTAAAAAAAAGAAATAAAAACTTACCTTCCTAAAACAAATAAACAAAAACATTATCAGTTGAATAGTAAGCACCAGAAGGTCAGAGCATAGTATATACTTGCTGAGTATTTCTTCAACAACTGCATGAACATACACCTGTAACTGCCCTGGGTTTGGGAGACGAGATTTTAAAAAATATTTGGAAGGAAAAGGGTTGTTACTGGCTATACTTAACTTTTAATTTCTTCCCTCCTTAAATCAACATGTTATTATGGTTGTTATTCTTTAGCAATGAAATTTATAAAACCAAATAAAATAGAGAATTAACCATTTGTTTCCCACTTCAGTGAGTCTGTACTCAGTAGGGTGACGTCACTTTCATATTTAGGAGAGGCCAGATGATGTAATTGCCTTTATAACTCTGTGCTGCAATTTAAAAGGGCATAGTAACTTACTACCAGAGAGGCTGTATACTAACATACTCTTATTTTTATGTAGGGACCACTTAACCAAATGGATTCTTTTGTTTAGAATTTTTTTTAAGTTTTAGTTTCATGCCTTCTAGATTGTTAAAATATGATCTTATTATTTTGTTATATATGTATTTATTGTTTTGTTCATATACACACACACACACGTACTTTTTTTTTTGAGATGGAGTCAGAGTGCAGTGGCATGATCGCAGCTCACTGCAACCACTGCCTTCTGGATTCAAGTGATTCTCCTGCCTCAGCCTCCTGAGTAGCTGGGAATACAGGTGTACACCGCCACGCTTGGCTAATTTTTTATTTTTGGTGAGACAGGGTTTTGCCTTATTGACCAGGCTGGTCTCAAACTCCTGACTTCAGGCAGTCCTCCCACCTCAGCTTCCCAAAGTTCTGGGATTACAAGTGTGAGTCACTGTGCCTGGCCTGTTTTATAATTATAGGTTACAGAACATTTAAGATAGTTCAGAGGTCCTGTGTGATAGGCACCCAACTCCCCCTACTGTTAACATTTTATGTAACACTAGTGTGATACTATTAACTAAACTATAGAGTTTATTTGGATTTCCCTGTTTTTCTACTGAAGTCTTTTTGTTTGGTTCCAGAATTCAAAATTATTATATATGTTTATTTTAGAAAATGTATGTAGGTGAAAACATAAAGTACAGTAATCTTCCTACCCAGAAACAACTACTGATATTTTTAGTATATATCCTTCTATACTGTTTTTTTTTTTTTTTTGAGATGGAGTCTTGCTCTGTCACCCAGGCTGGAGTACAGTAGTACAATCTCGCGATCTCAGCTCACTGCAACCTCCATCTCCCAGGTTCAAGCAATTCTCTCGACTCAGCCTCCTGAGTAGCTGGGATTATAGGCACGTGCCACCACGCCTGGCTAATTTTTTATATTTTTAGTAGAGATGGGTTTCACCATATTGGGCAGGCTGGTCTTGAACTCCTGACCTCAGGTGATGTGCCTGCCTCGGCCTCCCAGAGTGGCTGGGATTACAGGCATGAGCCACCCCATCCTTTTTTTTGAGACGGAGTCTTGCTCTGTCACCCAGGCTGGCGTGTAGTGGCATGATCTCGGCTCACTGCAATCTCCGCCTCCCAAGTTAAAGCGATTCTCCTGCCTCAGCCTCCTAAACTGGGATTATAGGCATGTGCCACCACACCTGGCTAGTTTTTGTATTTTTAGTAGAGACTGGGTTTCACCAAGTTGGTCAGGCTTGTCTAGAACTCCTGACCTCGTGATCCACCCGCCATACCCTCCCAAAATCCTGGGATTATAGGCATGAGCCACCGCATCCAGCCCCTTCCATACTTTTTGTATGGAGAATATAAATCCATTCACCCACCAAACTGTTGAGATTTCCCTAAAAGACAGGTTTCACAATCTATTTTATGTACTTTTTTGCCTTTTTTTTTTTTTTTTTGAGATAGGTTCTCTGTCACTTGGGCTAAAGTGCAGTTGTAAGATCGTGGCTCACTGCAGCTTCGACTTCCCCAGGCTCAAGTGATTGTCCCACCTCAGCATCCCAAGTAGTTGGGACTGCAGGCACTCACCACCACACCCAGCTGATTTTTTAAGTATTTTTTGGTAGAGGTGGGTTTTTTGCCATGTTGCCAAGGCTGGTCTCGATCTCCTAAGCTCAAGGGATCCCCTACACCTCAGCCTCCCAAAGTGGTAGGTTTGCAGGTGTGAGCCACTTCACCTGACCTGCATTTTGCTTTTTTTATACTTACATAGCACTTACTTTTTTTGTGACCCTCTTGCCATGTTTTCTGTTTTAATACATATAGTTATATAGTCATAGGTTGCTTAATGACAGGGACATGTTCTGAGAAATGGGTTGTTAGGCAATTTCATCAGTGTGAAGATTTTAGAGTATACTTACAGAAACCTAGATGGTATAGCTTACTATGCACTAAGACTGTATGGCACAGCCTATTGCTCTTAGGCTACAAACCTGTACAGCATGTGACTGTATTGAATGCTGTAGGCAGTTGTAACACAGTGCTCAGTATTTATGTATGTAAATATATCTGAACATAGAAAAGGTACTGTAAAAAAAGTATAAAAGATTAAAAAATGGTCCAGCTGTATAGGGTGCTTACCATGAAGGGAGCATGCAGGACTAGAAGTTGCTCTGGGTGAGTCAGTGAATGAGTAGTGAGTGACTGTGAATGCCGAAGACATTATTGTATACTACTGTAGACTTTATAAATACTCTATATTTATGCTATACTAAATTTATCAAAATATTTTTATTTCTTCAGTAATAAATTAACCTTAGCTTACTATAACCTTTTTAGTTTATAAACTTTAAATTTTTTTGACTTTTTGATTCTTTTGTAACATTTAGCTTAAAATACAAGCACACTGTACAGTTGTATAAAAATATATTTTTCTTTATGTCCTTATTCTGTAAGCTTTTTTTCTATCTTTAAAATTGATTTTTTTTCTCTTTAAACTTCTGTGTTAAAACTAAGACACAATCACAAATATTACCCAGGCCTACACAGGGTCAGGATCATCAGTATCACTGTCTTTTACTCCCACATCTTGTCCCACTAGAAGGTCTTCAAGGGCAGTAACATGTATGCAGCTGTCATCTCCTTTCAGAACAGTGTCTTCTTCCAGAATGCCTCCCAAAGGACCTGCCTGAGGTGCTTGAAAAGGCATCATTCTTTTCAGAAATATCAATATGTCCATGGTGGTTTGCTATGTTATTTCTTTTCTTCATCAGAGATTTTCATGAATAATGTGTTGTTCTGTGACTTCACTAGGTAACAGGAATTTTTCAGCTCCATTATATTCTTATGGGACCATTGTATATGCAGTCCGTCGTTGACTGAAACGTTACTATGTGGTGCATGACTGGAGTTTAATCCATTCCCTATTTTTAGATATTTTGTTGTTTCCATCTCTTTGCTCAGTTCATTCTTCATGACTAAGTAAAATGCCAACTGTGTGTGTGTTCTCAATCTTCCCCCCCTAACAAATGAGAAATATGGCACTCTCATCATTACAGTGGCTCAATAAGCCAGTGATTCTATATGTATGTATATTAGGTTGACCCACTTGAAATTGTCTTGTTTTCTTTTTGTATGTAGCAGATTTTTTACTATTGGGAATTTTATGTGGTTCAATCTAATAGCTTGAAAAAGCTTTCCAGGTTATTCTGACCATCCTGTACCCATGTCCCATTTCTCACTTTCCTGAAAATCTGCATTTAGAATAGTGAACTGATTCTGAAGCCTTTGGACTAGGCAACGATGTTGACAAACTCACCTTGCAGGAGTCTCTGATAAACACAACATCCTTAAGACATATCCTTGTGTTGAAGACATATGCAGAGAACTTTAACTATAGTGACTTGCATCTGTGTGCCAATACAATGGAGATAGACTTCTGAGCTTTCATCTAACCTCTGCAAGAGAGCTTGATGGTCCCCTATCCTGGGTCCCTATCTGTAGTGTCTAGCTAAGGACAGTGGTGCCACCCAGTGGCACTTGGTAGACAAGCTGCTGATGTTGCTCTAGCACTCTTCCCCATATCAAATTCTTCTTTCCCATCCCTTTCCCTTCCCTTCTTTCCCCTTCCTCCCTCCCTTCCTTTCTTCCTTTCTCAGGGTCTCACTCTGTCACCCAGGCTGGAGTGGAGTGGCATAATCTAGGCTCACTGCACCCTCCACCTCCCAGCCTCAGGCGATCATCCTACCTCAGCCTCTGGATTAGCTGACACTACAGTCATGTGCCACCACAGCCTGCAAATTTTTGTAGAGTCCCCATTTTGCCCAGGCTGGTCTCAAACCCCTGGCTCAAGTGATCCGCTCACCTCAGCCTCTTGAGTAGCTGGGACTACAGGCACATGCCATGGCACCTGGCTTTTTTTTTATTATATGCTCTTCCACATTCATGGTCTCACTCTCCTTTTATTTTCCCCACCTATGCCACTGGCACTTGTGAGTTTCATTTAGCCCAGCTGATAATATTCAGGGAGCTACACTAGCCATGTAATTTTGCTGCGATACCCTTATTTTAATAATGGCTTTGAAATATAGGTTGTGAAATAATAAGTGTAAACATACTGAACACACTGTCACTCACTCTGCTTTTGAAGTCATGGTTCTTACCCAGAATTGGCATCAAGTTTGTACTTAATGAGAATATGGCACATCTTGGCCAGGCATGGTGGCTTACCTCTGTAATCCTAGCACTTTGGGAGGCTGAGGTGGGAGGGTTGCTTGAGCCCAGGAGTTTGAGACCAGCCTGGGCAAGATAGTGAGACCCTGTCTCTACAAAATTTTTGAAAATGAACCAGGCATGATGGTGTTTGCCTGTAGTCTCAACTACTCAGGAGGCTGAGGTAGGAAGCTTGCTTGAGCCCAGGAATTTGAGGCTGCAGTGAGCTGTGATTGTGCCATTGCACTACAGCCTGGGCAACAGAGCAAGATACCATCTCAAAAAACAATATGGCACTTCTGCTCAATTTTGAGCCTTATAATATTTTAGAGGAAGCTCTCCTATGTATTTCAAATGTGGCGAGGCTTATACTTCTTGAAAGATTTCGCTTGGAAATGCTTTTTTGGTTTCCTTTCTACATAACATGACTTGTTATTTCATTCCAACTTAATTCCAAAAATATTCATTCAGCACCTGCTGTGAACCTGTACTGTGGTAGGCTGCGAGGATTACAGTGATTATGAAGACAGACATGACCTCTGCCTCTAAGGAGCTTACAGCCTAGCAGGGGAACAGAAACTTAGACAAGTTTAAGTGCTGTCCTGTAGGATACTTTGAGGTCGAATAGTAGAGGCACCGCACATAACATAGGAAGTGAAGGAAGTTTTCATTTAAACGAAGACCTAAGGGAAGCAAAAGGCCAGACACAGTGGCTCACGCCTATAATCGCAGCGCTTTGTGAGGCCGAGTCAGGCAGATCACAAGGTCAGGAGTTTAAGACCAGCCTGGCCAACATGGTGAAACCCTGTCTCTACTAAAAATACAAAAATTAGCTGGGCATGGTGGTAGATGCCTGTAATCCCAGCTACTCAGGAGGCTGAGACAGGAGAATTGCTTCAACCCAGGAGGCAGAGGTTTCAGTGAACCGAGATGGTGCCACTGCACTCTAGCCTGGGTGACAGAGCAAGACTCTTATCTTGGGGGAAAAAAAAGAAAGAAAGAAAAGGGCAAGCAAGAAAAGACAGAAGAGAATGTTACTGGCCGAGGGGAAAGCATGTGCTAGAAGCAGAGGTTAGAGAATAAGCTTGATGCTTTTGAGAAATTAAAAGAAGTTGAAGTTCATAATGGCTAGAACTATAAGATCAACTCTTTTAATTCCAATATACAGTGATATTGAAATTGTATGTGTGGAAATGTAAGTAATAGTATTATCCACTCCATTTTTATGGTTGTGGCAAATGAGGAAAAGATGTTAAATATTTTGCCCTAGGTCATCGATCTCTAGTAAGTGGCACAGCCAGGAATTGAACCCAGGTTGTCTGGCTGTAGCATATTGGTTCCTAACTAGCATACTAGATTGTCTCTCAGCTGGGGCATGGTCTTCCTTAGTAAATGGAATAGTCTGTGTCTAGTACTATCTACCATAAAAAGAGCTGGAGCTTATAGGATCTGGATTAGTGTAGAAACACAGGTTTGCTTTAGTCTTTTATTCTTGGTTAGAAATGAAATGCTTCATTTGATATGCAACTCTGAGGTTGCTGACACATATTTTCCAGAAAATCATAGACGGAAAATTATAACTGGTTACATATTTTGTTACAAAAATAAAGTTAGTGTAAAATATGTATTCCCAGCAAGGCTAGGGTTTTTGGTTTGATTGTTAAAGTTAATTTGGCAATATCCTTTTATCTGATTTTTAAAGTTAGTTAGGCTGAGTGCAGTGGCTCATGCCTGTAATCCCAACCCTCTGGGCAACCAAGGCCAGAGGATCACTTGAGCCCAGAAGTTTGATACAGCCTGATTAAAATAGTGAGATGCTTACTCTACAAAATAAAAAATAAATTAGCTGGGTGCAGTGGTGAGTTTTTTTTTTTTTAGCTTTTTATTTTTATTTTTTTGAGACGGAGTCTTGCACTGTCGCCGAGGCTGTAGTGCAGTGGCGCGATCTCGGCTCACTGTAGTCTCCACCTCCTGGGTTCAAGCAGTTCTCCTGCCTCAGCCTCCCAAGTAGCTGGGACTACAGGTGTGTGCCACCATGCCCAGCTAATTATTTTGTATTTTTAGTAGAGACGGGGTTTCACCATATTGGCCAGGATGGTCTCGATCTCCTGACCTCGTGATCCACCTGCCTTGGCCTCCCAAAGTGCTGGAATTACAGACTTGAGCCATTGTGCCTGGCTAGTGGTGAGTTCTTAAGTCCTAGTTATAGTAGGCTAAGTCAGGAGGATCCCCTGAGCCCAGAAGTTCAAGGCAACAGTGAGCTATAATTGTGCCACTGTACTCCAGCCTGGGTAACAAGGCAAGACCCCATCTCTAAAAAGAAAAAAAAAATTTAAATAAAGTAGTTAAAGGGTGAACATAACTTGTTATACAGGTCTATAATCTTTTAAAATCACAAGATGAATACCTATACATGGAGATAGTTTCTTACATTGCATCTGATTTATCCTATATGTGTTTAAGATACAATTGTGTTTTTTGTAAGATGAGAAAATGACTTCAGTTTGAAGTCATCAGTTAAGGTATTAATCTCGATTCTAGAAATTGCATTATAAATGTTGCACATAAACTGAGATTGCAGTAACTTAATATTGAAATTCTTGGAATAAAGAGTCTTGTATGTGTGTGATTAATGGTGTGCAGCTGGTGCTTTCGTTTACTATCCCATCTTATATGACTGGATTCAAACAGGAGTTTCTACATGGAAGTGTTTTTCCAGTAGTGAAGGCTGGTATGTGCTAATATACCCATACATTCTTGCCTGGTTCTCTGTGCGACGAGAGTTAGGATATAACTAGGGTCATCATTAGGATATTTTTGCAAAAGAAAGAGTGGTTTGATAGTTAATGCTGGGACAACCACAGGACGGTCCTTGGAAATCTGGGAAATGTGTTTGCCTTTATTTTATTTATTTATTTATTGAGATGGAATTTCGCTCTTGTTGCCCAGGTTGGAATGCAATGGCGCAATCTTAGCTCACCGCAACCTCTGCCTCCTAAGCGATTCTCCTGCCTCAGCCTCTTGAGTAGCTGGGATTACAGGCATGTACCACCATGCCTGGCTAATTTTGTATTTTTAGTAGAGATGGGATTTCCCCATGTTGGCCAGGCTGGTCTCAAACTCCTGACCTCAGGTGATCCGCCTGCCTCAGCCTCCCAAAGTGCTGGGATTACAGGCCTGAGCCATCGTGCCTGTCCTTGCCTTCATTTTAACCAATTTATCCAGGGGTCAAGTTTGTGAGTTTAGCTTCAGAAGTACTGGCCCAACCCAGTTTAGTGAACCATCAATGACAGAGAGATTTCCCTTTACTTTGGAGTAAAAATGTTCATTTTTGAGTAAATATTCTACCGTATTATTATACTGGAGTTGTATGCATAGCAACTGTATTCTTTTTATACTTTTTAACATTGTGAACTCCATGCTGCTAGACCCTGTTGGGGTTATTCCAGGACACATTTGTAAATGTGTGGGCCTTACTGGAAGTGAAATTACTTAATGATACTTTACCACTGCTGGAAACATTTTGAAATAAAAACTTTGAGAGAAAGAAATGATTCAGCCTTTTCTGCCTCCTACTTCTTTTTGAAGTCAGCTAGTACACATTTGTAATGTGATAGCACAGTTGACTGGAATTTCTGAAGCTCGACAGGTAAGATGATATCCTCTGAAGTTTGAGTATTTGGTCCCAGAACCAGGTTGTAAAGAAGGGAGTACTGATGGAAAGTTCACTTCAGAAATCCCCTCCTTTCACAGGCCCTCACCCATGTGGAAAGTAGCCCTCTGAGTTTACTAATCACAGACATCAAAGGAATAGTATTCATTTGGTTCCTTTTGCTTGAGTTACCTTCTCCTGGGACAGGCTTCATTTCCTGTAAGGGATTGATGCTGGTCAGTTGAAAAACATTTTCATTATGGGGCAGAAGGTTGCAATTATGGCATGGTACCTATTCAGTCTCATGCAGATATAATCTGGCATTTGAGTTCCCATTTGTTTTAATAGGATAAGTAGAATTCTTAGCTTTAAATAAATTATTTATACTTTCATCTGTGCAGAACCCCTCATGATTGGCTTTTTGATATTGCCTGTTTACGTGCTACTACAGGTTGAGTATCCCTTATCCAAAATGCCTGGGGTCAGAAGTGTTTGGATTTTTGAATTTTTCAGGTTTTGGAATATTTGCATTATATACGAACTGGTTGAGCATCCCTAATCCAAAAATCTGAAATATTCCAATGAGAATGTCCTTTGTGTATCATGTTGGGGTGCTCACAAAGTTTCATGTTTTGGAGCATTTCAGATTTTGGATTTTCACATTAGGGAGAGTTAGTATGTACTAGTCAAATTTTGTTGGTCACGTTTTAACATAGGGGACCACAAGGGTGCTTAGCTTTAGGAAACAGTTAACAATGGTAGTTACAGAAAAAAGAAAAAAAAACCTCATTTTATTTAGCTTATAGATTATGTTACATGAGCAAAAGAGGAGTTTATTTTGCTTTGAGGAGTTAATTTAAAAACATAGATGTCTAACTAACCTACTTGCTTAGTGTAGGTAAAGCCAACTTTTAGTTCCTTTTATAGTATTACTTTGCCACTTGAGTAGGGCTAAATACCTTTTGGACCGTATTCATTGTTATAATCAACATACACATAGACACATATTATAATTAATTGAAAGGCTGGTGCTATATTTTCTACTTTATTAATTAAATGGTAAAAGTAACATTCACTATAGAAGTTTTAGAAAATGTAAAGAAATTATAAGGATAAAACAAAAAATCACCTCTAGGTGGGCGCAGTGCATGCCTGTAATTCTAGCACTTTGGGAAGCTGAGGCAGATGGACCACTTGAGCCCAGGAGTTGGAGACTAGCCTGGGCAATATGGCAAAACCCTGTCTCTACCAAAAAATACAAAAAATTAGCCTGGTATGGTGGTGCATGCCTGTAGTCCAAGCTACTCAGGAGGCTGAAGTGGGAGGATTGCTTGAGCCCAGCAGCTCGAGGCTGCAGTAAGCTGAGAGTGCACCACTGCATTTCATCCTGGGTGACAGAGCAATACCCTGTCTCAATTAAAAAAAAACACCTGTAATTCTATAACCTAGAGATTAACATTTTGGTTTATAGCCTACATAAATTTGAGGAAGTCGATCTTGAGTGCTTGAAGTTTCATCTTAAGTCAATTTCACTTCATATGTCTTAAACATTTTCTCATATTTTTAAATACCCTGGCAGTGCTGCATTTGATGGCACATAGTAATTGACCACATGGATACATTATTTTACCAATCTCCTATTGGGAATTTGAAGTCGTTCCTATTTTTTTTTTTCTGTTATCTGTACCACTATGATGATTGTCCTCTATTTTTTGTGTGAATCTATAATGATTTTCTTGAGGACAGGGGACCCCAACCCTGAGGCCACAGACCCCTATGGGTCCGTGGACCAGAGCTGGGCTGCATAGCAGGAGGTGAGCGACAAGTGAGCATTTCTGCCTGAGTTCTACCTCTGGTCCCTGGTGCCTAAAAGTTTGGGAACTGCTCTTTTAGGAAATTCTCAGAAATAGAAAGTGATATTACAAGTGCAGGAAGTATAGCTTAAGGCCTGTTGTCACATATCGCCAAGTTGTTTTCTATTTAGCATGTACTATTTTCTACTTCTGTCAACAGTAAAGTGCCTTTTTGTATACTTTCAGCCGAAGTAATTTCTTTATTCTTAATTGGCACTAGTTTTTATGGACTCCCAGTGCATTGCTCTTTGTTTTAGTAAATAAAAGTTATTCATGGCAGAAATGAAAGTAAGGAGTGATACTATAAGTAGTAGTAATGCAAAGAACTGGTAACCCCAGCTGGTACTTTGAGAATTGTCTAAACAGACCATATTTTAACACTCAGAGTCTATGTTTCTAAAAATACATTTTTTCCTTTCTCAAGTATTTTATCAGTCTCTAATGTAGAGGAAAGTGCTAATTTTTTCCCTAAAATTATTATTCCACGTGTACTTTTTTGCTCATTATGTTAAGCATTTCTCTGTGTGTGAGAATTATGTGTCATTTTTAAAAACAAAAACAAAACACGCCTTCTGGGAAAAATTGCACAGATTTCGTGGAAAGTCTTGACTGTTACACAGGAGTACTTTCTGATAAGATCGCTTATGGTAACAAACACTTTCTTCAAGTATTGTTCAGGTCTCTAGTATTTTAACGAATGGCCTGTAAATTCAGATTAATCCATGTATCAACACACTTCTTGACTAAACTTGGAAGGAGAGATGTGGTAAGGTCAGTGTTTCCTGTTATGTAATCTAGTTTCCAAAATATTTAAAAATCAGAATCATAAGATTTTTAATTCTGAGTCAAGAATTACCAATGTGACAGCAATTTTCACGTGTCGAAAGTTTTTTTCCCGGTAGTTGTTTCACAATAATCAAGCTGTTTCTCAGGTGTGGACCTCAAAAAGTATGATCTGTTGATTTTTATGACTTTGAAAAATTCTTATTTAAGTGCAATTGATATATTGAGAACTCATAAAGAGAATGTACCTTCTCTGTTGATACTGCTGCTAATTTAATCCTAGGTAACTGAAAGAATAGGAATGGTGTACCTTCTTGTTTTTTTTCTCATATTCTCACATTAATCTTTTGTCTAGTCTCAAGATGGTCTTAAGAGTAAAGTGATAATTATAACTTATTAGAAAGAATTTCCTAATTTTAGTATAGTGGGAAGCCCATAGGGTGCTTTCTTAATGTTCTAGAAAGCAGACCCTATTTTAGCTTCTTAGTCATGGAATGGGGGGAACTGTTTCTTTCTTTTTAAAATTATCTTACAGTTTTTGTTGTGTTCAATTTTTAAAAATTCTTACAATACTCCTGTGAGGAAGGTAAAGAGTAGGAGAATAAATTTTAATGTCAACTTATTACTTCACTCTATAGTTTATTTGTTTTATAATAAGTTATTTTAAGCTAGTATTTACCCCTATTCAAAAGTCAAGATTTAAACATTATTGTTAAAAAGTAAATGGGGCTGGGCACGGTGGCTCATGCCTGTAATTCCAGCACTTTGGGAGGCTGAGGCAGGCAAATCACCTGAGATCAGGAGTCCGAGACCAGCATGACCAATATGGAGAAACCCCGTCTCTACTAAAAAGACAGAATTAGCCTGGCGTGGTGGCCCATGCCTGTAATCCCAGCTACTTGGGAGGCTGAGGCAGAAGAATCACTTGAACCCAGCAGGCAGAGGTTTCAGTGAGCCAAGATTGCGCCACTGCACTCCAGCCTGGGCAACAAGAGTGAAACTCTGTCTCAAAACAAACAAACAAACAAACAAACATAAAAAGCGAATGGAATTTTCTGGCATTTGAAAAAGCTTTCCTTGCATCAGATATTGAAAATCCCTCCTGTGTTTTAATAGCTTCTATTTGTCATGAAATATGAAGCTGGGGTGGGTTTGTGGTTTAAAAAAATAAATAGCAACAATTTCCCAAAAGGTACATATTTAAACTGAATTTGAAAGCTGAGATAAAAAGTGTGGCTCAGAAATTGGAGATTTCAATTAAGCTTCAGGTAAAGGAAGCAAATGGGCAGAATAAACCACACAGACAAAATGTCAAACCAGGCAATGTTTATCTTTGAGCATCTTCCATTTCTTATTTTAGTAGGTATTTCACTAATTCTGTGTGTCTTTTACCCTGCCCTCTGTCACTGGTAGTAGAACAAGCTAAACTTACTTAAGCAAAACTATCCTAAGAAATGTACACTGCAGAGACTTTCCAAAGAGAGAGGGATGGATTCATTTGGAAACCTCTGTATGCACACTCTTATTTGTATCATTTTTCCCTGGAGAATGATTACACCTATATAATTAAAAAGTTGCCTTTGAAAACTGTTGGCACCAAAAATAGACAATAATTAATGCCCATCCCTCATTTTTAAAAACCATTTTATTGTGGTATGATTGACATGTAAAAAGCTATAAAGATAGAATGTATACAATTCAGTGAGTTTGGAGAAAATCATCACCACAATCTGTCATAAACTCATCCATCACATCTAAAAGTTTCCTGCTGCCCTTTTATTTATTGTTATTTGTGTGTATATGTGATAAAAACACTTAACATAGATTTACCATATTAGCAAATTTTAAAATATACAATGCTGTTAACTATTGGCATTATACTGTACAGTAGGTCTCTGGGACTTTTTCATGTTTCATAACTGAAACTTTGTATCATTTGACTAATACCATCCTATTTCTCCCTCTAACCAGCTCCTGGTTACCACCATTCTGCTCTCTGCTTCTGTGAGTTTGACTATTTTAGATTCCTCTTATAAATGGTATCATGTCGTATTTGTCCTTCTGTGTTTAGCTTACTTCACTTAGCATAGTCTTCTCCAGGTTTGCCCACGAGAAGAGTTTCTTTTTTAGAGACAACCTCATTATCTTCACTTTAAAGCCTATTTTGGTTCTGAGAGTCTACAACTTTGTAAGGAGTGAAATTTGTATGCTTGCAGTTCATTAGGCACTTCATAGATCTACATCAGTATATATCTCTCTAAACTAATCATGGGGGAGATTTATGTAACAAAATGAATGATAATAGAGGTATTAGCTAAGATTGGCATACAAACTAGGCTCTGTCTGAGTTTAGATGAAGAGAGTGGGTCTAGTATAAATAAGCATTGCTTATTTGCTTTATTTTTATCTTATTTAAAAATAAGATACTTCATGGAAAAGTTAACTTTTTAAAAACGTTTTTAAAAAGTATTTAACCATTATAAAATATATGAAATGAAGTGTAAGTGTCCTTTTTATCCAGCCACCTAGAAATAACAGCTGCTATGTTTGTTAGGTAACTTTGAAGCCTTTAAAAAAATTAATGTATTTTGTGATGTTTGAATATTTTTTAAAAACTTTTAAAAAATGTTAACTTTTCCATGAAGTATCTTATTTTTAAATAAGATAAAAATAAAGCAAATAAAGAATGCTTATTTGTTTATTTGATACCACGCCCAGCCCATTTTTTTTTTTTTTTTCTTAAAGCAAGTTGCGCCATGTATAGATAGTATGATTCAGTTTTTGTTTAAAAATTGTATGTGTTGGCTAGGCACGGTGGCTCATGTCTGTAATCCCAGCATTTTGGGAGGCTGAGGTGGGTGGAGTTCGAGACCAGCCTGTCCAATATGGTGAAACACTGTCTCTACTCAAAATACAAAAATTAGCTGGGCATGGTGGTGCACGCCTGTAATTCCAGCTACTCATGAGGCTGAGGCAGGAGAATTGCTTGAACCTGGGAAGCGAAAGTTTCAGTGAGCTGAGATTGTGCCACTGCACTCTAGCCTGGGTGACAGAGTGAGACTCCATCTCAACAAAATAATAATTGTATGTGTGTATTAGAATATGCTTAGAAAAAAGGCTTCAAAGTTACCTATCAAACATAAAAGCTGTTATTTCTAGGTGGCTGGAGAAAAACGACACTTTTACTTCATTTAATGTATTTTGCAATGTTTGAATATTTTTAAAAAACTTTTTAAAAAAAGTTAACTTTTCCATGAAGCAACATATATCTAGTCCATTCTTTACATTGCACGGACTAGATTTTGGGTAGTTGTACTTAGGGTATAACGTTTATTTAATATGTTTTAATATTTATGAATCAAGTGACTCATAATCTTATGACCATTTAGTCCTCCTGTACTACAAACATTCACGTATATTCTTAAGGGGAAAATAAAAGATTCTCCCATAGCTGAGCATGTGAGCAATACCTTCCAGTAGTTTGACTGGCTTATGACAGTTTTGTAGTCCTGATTTTAATGAGTAATTTTCTTGTTCCTTTAGGATTTTTAAAATCAATTTTAAGTATACCTTTTTTACTTTTGAGAAATTTGAAAGACACTGAATCAGCTCAAAAAACCCAAAATATATGCAAATATTAAAGCATGTAACATTCATCTGTAATTCTACCACCTAGCAATAGCTAGTGTTAATATTTGAAGTACATTTTGCTAATTTTTCTATGAATATGTAACACTCAAATATATGTACATATGTAGAATGCAGTCATACATACTGTTTTTAACCTGTGTTATTTCTTGATAAGATTTCTAAACACTGAACTGTATTTTAGTATGGCAGTTTTAATCTGCTACTTACCAATATGTGATTTATGTATACTTGTCTAAAATAAGACCTATCGAGGACCATTGCTTAGGGAATTGTTTTGAAAAGGACTTGTCCAGAATTTACTTTTAGATTTAAACATTAAGTGCTAAAAGCTCTCATAATATTTTTAATTTCTTTCTTTTGTTCTTTTTTTTTTTTTTTTTTTTTTTTTTGAGACTGAATCTCACTCTGTCACCCAGGCTGGGGGTGCAGTGGCGCAATCTCAACTCCCGGGTTCAAGCGATTCTCCTGCTCCAGCTTCCCCAGTAGCTGGGTTATAGGCATGCACCACCACACCTAGCTAATTTTTGTATTTTTCATACAGACGGGGCTTTGCCATGTTGCCAACACTGGTCTCGAACTCCTGACCTCAGGTGATCGGCCCACCTCAGCCTCCAAAAGTACTGGGATAACAGGCTTGGGCCGCTGCACCTGCCAAAAGCTTTCTTAATATTTTTCCACTGTTTTCTGAAACATTCTGTTTTAAACTTATTAAGATAGATGTTTGAGACATTAAGTACAGGATGACGATTCTTCATACTTGAAACATTTCCAACAGATGCTATCACAAGTTTAGTATTGACTTTACATTTGGGATGATAGGCATGAGCCACCGTGCCTAGCCAACACATACCATTTTTAAACAAAAACTGAATCATACTATCTATAAAAAAAAACTGGACTGGGAGCGGTATCAAATAAACAAATAAGCATTGCTTATTTGCTTTATTTTTATGTTTTCAAAATACTGGTTAACAGACCAACTTATTTGCAGAGTGGGCTAGAGCCAAGCACATTAATGATTTGTTTTTAAGTCTGTCTCCAAATACAAAGGTTGTCTGAAATTGAACAACACTAACTTGTATTTGTATCAGTTTTTACTTTTTTTATATCACTTTTACTCTCCTGTTAGCTGCATGGACTGTATTTTGCTCACTGGCATTTGGTGAGTTGGGCTTTCTCAGTCCTGCCTTCTTTTCTAATTGTAAGGTGATATACCTTTGATGCTGTATTCTCTCTCTCTCTCTCTCTCTGTCTCTGTCTGTCTGTCTCTCTCTGTCTCTGTCTGTCTCTCTCTCTCTCTCTCTAATGCTGCCAGGTTATTGTTAGGTTGAAACAAACAATATTATATGCTTCAGTCTGTTAAAAATTTGCTAGGCTAAGACTTTCCAACTTTCTTATATTACAAAAACCTTGCATATATCTGAAGTGAAAAGTCTAAAGTTTGTGTTACAAGTTTATTTAAATCATCCCAATTTCTGATCATCTGAAATGCAACCTGCATGGTGGTAATCTGCTTAGTTTTTCATATTAAATTATTTCTTCAATTTATTTTAGTAGAGTGACTTTAAGAGGAAGGTGCTATTTCGTAGGAGGAGACTAGGAGAGAGGAGATTGCGGGATCCGTTTTTCTGTTGTATAGAACTAAATTAGGCTAGGTTACAAAATGTATTTTGGTTTCCTTTTCTTTGCTGGGTAGCTGCTACTTTCATTGTTTTTTGGTGAGGAAATAAATGGCTTTTAAGTGATAGGCATTGAGAAAAATTACTTCCTTCTCATTAGAAAACCTCTGAGAGTTGTTTCTCCTATTCAGCCAATTTGGGGCTATGAGACTGGAGATGAGTAGAAGGTGTAAGCTGGGGCTCTGATCCAGCTTAGAGAATTCCCTGACACTCAATTATCCTCTTGTACCAAGGGTCAAGAGTCGACTATCCTTTGCAAATTTTTATTTATGGAGTTATTTTGCAAATTAAGCAAACTAGTGGATAGTTTTGTATTTTCCCCTCTCCTTTTCCCCTCTCCCCTGCAACTACTGCCTTTAGATCTTTAGATGATTTTATAGAAGGAGCTTTTTTTTGGTAATTTTTAAGTTATTGGAATTATCTGTGGGAGAAATGTGTACATTTTTGTATAGAAGTATGAAGTTTTACTTCCCCAACATTCTCCTGTGAGTTCTTTGGATCTTATTTTAGTATCTATATGCAAGTGTTGCCCCCACCCCCAACTTCATGTTAATAGCAAATGTTAACCTTCTGGAAGGGAAGTAAGAACATATGAAATAGCTTAACTTCTGTTTATAAGTAGTCTTAACTATTTGTGTTAAGACATACACTGATACTGTCCCTGGTACCCCCTCAACAAAAGTAGATTGTGGATATTAACATAAAGTTGAAAGTATTTCACTGTTAGTAACTAGCCTTTGTTAGTAATAGGCTTGGGCAGAAATCATTCTTTCCTCCATCCCTCTAATGGTAGCAAGGAGAAAATTAACTGCCTGAATTGACACCAGCTACTTAGTGTGATGATTATAGTTACATGGATGTTTGTTTATATGATTTCCATGGGGGTGTCTAGACTAAAAAAAAAACTTTAAGGGTTATTCTCATAACATAATCATATGCAAGTAGTAGTGAAAACTACTGGATGGAATAAAGCTTCAGTTCTTCAGAATATAGCATCATGCCCTGGAGGCCTCAGCTCTGTAGAAAGCAATATCTAATTACTGAAGGGCCTTATTTTACCATTCCAAGTATTCAGATGGCGACTAGTTTTCTCCTGCATTGTCCAAAATAGGTCAAGGCCTCAAACATTTCTGGTGTATATATCTTTTTCCTTTTTCTTCCTTCTTCTTCTTTTTTTTTTTGAGACAGTCTCACTCCAGATGCACAGGCTGGAGTGAAGTGCTGCAGTCTTGGCTCACTGCAGCCTTGACAGCCCACGCTCAGGTGATCCTCCCACCTCAGCTTCCTGAGTAGTTGGAACTACAGGCATGTACCACCATGCTCAGCTAAGTTTTTGTATTTTTAGTAGAGACGGGGTTTTGCCATTTTTCCCAGACTGGTCTTGAACACCTGTACTAAAGGGATCCTCCAGCCATGGTTTCCCAGGGTGCTGAGGTTACAGGTGTGAGCCACCATTCCCTGGCCCTTTTGTTGTATATCTTGAAAAATGTCACAAAAATGATGTGTTTACAAATTGAAGGAAGATTGAAATATATTTAGCTTTCTACTTAGCCCAGTGTCATATTTGTATTTGGGAAGCAACCTTGCGTTGTTTCAAGGAACTTACTCATTTTTTGTTTTGATGGGAAAATAGAAGCCTACAGTCATCTGAGTATGGAGATGTCTGTCTTGTGTGACTGACTAGTTTGCTGTGGTCAGACATTGTTTCTGTGTCTGACCTTGGCTTTGGTCCTGACCATGGGGGAGTTAGAGATACAAATAAAACTGTTAAGAACATGGCTGTTGTTTCTTGCCATTTTTCCATAGACTGTCACTCAGAGTCTCGTTCAGTTACTTTCTGAGATCCTAATAGCACTAATTCTAATCAGACATTCATCTCTAGTCATTTCTTGCTTTTCCTTTAGTACCTGGCAATATCATGAGCTGAGGTGCAAAGATAATGTGAACAAGCACTCAGTCTTTCTTTTGAAGGGGCACTTTTCTCATGTCACTGTACTCATAAATGCTGTCTCGCTGCAGATTGAAATCACAGAAGATATTCGTGTTCTTCTTAAGAGAAAAAGAGGACATTTGTAAGTATTTGTCCTTTCGAAATTCTACATATGTAATTTTATTAGCTTTTTGAGAAAATTAAGTGACCATACTAATAGGCGTCTTGACTCTTTTTATAGAGGAAAAACTACCAATATTTATGATTATGTTTTAAAAGGTGCTATTTTATAGAGCAAATAGGAAAACATTTTACCCTGTGCAGCTTCTAAAATTTAAACAATTTGCCACTCATTTGTAAAAGAGCAAGTGGTAATTAAAATTCAAACACAATCTTTCTATTTGAGTCATACCCAAAACTGGAGTCAGAGATTGGAGTTCCAGTTCTGACTACTGAGACTTATAGAATATGTGTCTTTGGCAAGCTACTTAGTCTCTCATTATCTCAGTTTCCTTGTCTTTAAAATGAGTTTAATAATAAGTATACAGGGGCTGAGCATGGTGGCTCATGTCTGTAATCCCAGCACTTTGGGAGGCCGAGGCAGGTGGATCACGAGGTCAGGAGTTCAAGACCAGTCTGGCCAAGGTGGCGAAACCCCATCTCTACTAAAAATACAAAAACTAGCTGGGCATGGTGGCAGGTGCCTGTAATCTCAGCTGCTAGAGAGGCTGAGACAGAGAATTGCTTGAATTCAGGAGGTGGAGGTTGCAGTGAGCCGAGTTTGCGCCACTGCCCTCCAGCCTGGGTGAGAGTGAGACTCCATCTCAAAAAAAAAAAATAAAAGAAAAGAAAAAAGGTAAGTACATAATTGGTGGTTTATTACTGTTGTGTTGTTGAGACAGAGTCTCACTCTGTTGCCCAGGTTTGAGTGTAGTGGCATGACCTTGGCTCACTGCAATGTCCGTCTCTCCCTCCCCAGTAGCTGGGATTACAGGTGTGTGCCACCACACCCAGTTAATTTGTTGTATTTTTAGTAGAGACGGGGTTTCACCATGTTGTCAGGCTGGTCTTGAACTCCTGGCCTCAAGTGAAACTCCCACCTTGGCCTGTTATCCAGGCTGGTCTTGAACTCCTGGCTTCAAGTGAAACTCCCACCTCGGCCTCTCAGAAGGCTGGATTACAGCTGTGAACCAGTGCGCCTGTCCTCAGTGGTTCATTATTATTGATGAAGTTAAATCTATAGCAATTTATACTTACTTCAATACACCGAGGCTTATTCTTTGAGAGACAGCCACAGTGTATACTTGCCCTGATACATTGAGGCTTATTCTTCAATGTTTCAGGGCAAGTATATATTGTGGCTGTCTCTCAAAATGATTTAAGTATATTTCTGATCTTTATAAATTTAAGTATATGTTTTCACTGAGGCATCTCTTCTAGACTATAATATGGAGTAAAAGAAATATAACAGAGCACTTAAAATTAAAATCATAGTGTTTGAGGCTTGGACCTTGAAATATTCCTAGTCCTGTAATCTCCAATTGTTGATTTTTAGACCACTGCTGGCTAGCAAAAATGTTTTTACTGGTCCATGGTGAAGTGAGAAAAATAAGGACAGCAGATCATGAGTTTTTAAAAGCTAAACATTTTCAGTTTAAAGGGTTACTTCTTATAATATATATCTTTCCAATTTAGGGAAACTAAACATGTTCTTTATCTCATGAAATGATGGTGATAGTAAATGTTAGGGCTTTAAAAAAGTTCATGCCTGGCAAAAACAACAACAACGACTTGGTAGCTCTGTGTCATTTCCCCGCACCATTCTTCTTTCTTTTATATTTTTTACTGGTTTGTGATATCTTAAAATATGAACCCAACTTTCTCACTTTACAGATGAGGAAATGGACATTGAGAGGTTACTTAATTTGTTCCAGGTCTCACAGCTCAACAGCTTGTGAACCAGGACTAAAACCCTATATCTGATACCATCTCTCTAGAATTTTTGGTCTTCTGAAAATTGCTTTCATTTTAATAGGTTATAAATTTGAAACTGAAGATATAGTAGTTCTTATATGTTAATAACTATTTTTGATTTCCAAGTATAGAGAAATTCAAGACTGGGTGCGGTGGCTCACGCCTGTAATCACAGCACTTTGGGAGGCCAAGGTGGGCGGATCATGAGGTCTGGAGTTCAAGACCAGCCTGGCCAACATGGTGAAACCCCATCTCTACTAAAAACACAAAAATTTGCCAGGCATGGTGGTACGCACCTGTAGTCCCAGCTACTTGGGAGGCTGAGGCCGAAGAATTGCTTGAAACTGGGAGTCAGAAGTTACGGTGAGCTGAGACTGTGTCACTGCACTCCAGCCTGGGCAACAGAGCCAGACTCCGTGTTAAAAAAAAAAAAAATTCAAAAGACTATGTTTTTGTATAGCTAAGTGTTGAAGTCCACTGATTAGCCTGCATTAGAAGAATCTTAAACATGGCCAGAGATTTTTATCAGCAGACTAGAATTAGCTGTCACTGAATTCAGCTACTTAGGTATTACACACTACCCAATGGCTGACAAAGATGTTAAAATATCAATAAAGTTTGTTTCCTTTTGGAATTTGACAGACTATACTGCCACTGTGAAGAGTGGTAGTATTCAAACTTCTGTAATTGATTTAACTACAGAAAATACTGTTTTCTCTTTTACAGATACACACCTACACATACACTTACATGTTTATAGCAGTCAATCTGCAGCCCATCTAGATAAGGAAGGGAAAAAAGTACCAAGGTGAAGAGTAGGAGTTACCAGAAGCATTGGCATGAACATACCTAGCCAGTTGTGTTCAGGAGTTTGCAGATAGTATCTTGTGACACTTTGGAGGCTCCCCATTAATTGCCTTTGTCTCAGCTTTCCCAAAATATGTTTCACAATGGAAATAATTAACTCCTTTATCACCCTTGTCTCAGTCATCTTACTGAAGCATCAGCCAGATAAATAAATGAATGTGAAGGGAGAGAACAGAATGACATGTATTCCCAATCCTAATATGGAGACATTAACTCAAGGCATACTTTCCATGGCTTCTTGTATTTGGCTTTGCGTGACTTCTTTCTTTAGGTAGGAATTCTTTAATTTCTAAAATGTCAGACACACTCAAAACAAAATGCTAATAAGGATAAAATGCATTTTTGTATTATCTGCTGTCTTTAGAATATGTGCTCTTCTGTTCTTTACTATGGCTAATATGTGAGTGTTGACTATATGGCCATAAGGTTTCAATATTTAACAGATTTATCAGTCTTTGAGTTCTTTAATTAGAATCACTTATAAGGTATATTTAGTACTGAAGAGCAGAATGAGTTTTTTTTTTTAAATCATGATAAAATTTTGTATTATGGTGGTCAGGCAGCTGAATTATAGTCATTTAATTGGCCATTTTATAAGAAATGGTTTAAGACTACATTGTCAAATAATTTTTTAACTGTCTGACATATTGGAAACAACATCGACCAATAACTAACCTATTAAACTTGTTCATCCTCTAGCAAATGGGGAGGGCAGATCATGTGGCAAAAGAAGGCACAATTGTAAAATTCTCCTTGTAATATGAGGATATTCCTATGGGAAATACTACTGCTGCTTAAAAGATTTTTTGAAACCTACACTCATGGTTGAAAGCCCTGTGTTGTATTACTTTATTATAATAAATATGTAAGACGACAGGAGATAGATGTATAACCTATAGATATTTTGTATATTCTTCACTTGAACAAAACACATTTATTATAAAAGTTAACTTTAAATTCTATAGCCCAATTATGTTTGGTTAGCTTATGTTAAAATCATCTATATATTCCAACAGAGAAAAAGCGCCCAGTAAATCAGACTTTGTAGATCAAATAAAAGTCTGCCCTGCCCCATGGTGCAATGGGCAGTTTAATTTAGCAGCAAGGTTTTATGTACAGGGACCTGCAACAGTTACTCTTTAGCATCAGTTGTACAATGTTGGCATTGTCATTATGCTCTCTGCTCCCCTTCTACAGCACTGAACCATTTGTATTGCTCTCTAAACATATATCGCACAGAATTTAGTTTTTCTCCCTTTTTCATTGTTTAATAAAGTTTGGTTATAGCATCATGCTTAGCCAGTAGGTGTCACTTGTAGCCTGATTTATCCTCAAGATTCCTTTAAATGTAAGCTTTGGATTAAATTATTCACAACCAATTATTGGATTAAGTTGTATACAACCAATTCCCAACTTTAGAAAGCTACATATTTAAAAATCAAGTTTGTCTTGATCACTTAAAATGAGGAATAGATGTATAATTCTACACAGTGTATGTGAAGTGTGTAGGCAGCAACATTGGCTCCTAGAGCTCCGCATGTTAACATATATAGATAGGATACCAATTATAACATCCTATGACCTAGAAACAACCTTATCTGATGCATGCCGGGGATCATCTTCTTAAGGCATGATGGGAGGGAACTCACCCTAGAGCATTGAAAGTATTGTCAACATGGCAGCTGAGGTGCTTTCTTTGCTGGGAAAAGCTGGGAAGAGACTGGCAGAATGGCGACTTCAGGAGTTAATACGTCTCCAGGTGATGAAGTAAACAGGTTCAGTTTATCTTGTGAGAGACGCACCCAAAGATCAGTCATAACTGTGAGACGGTTTCAAACTAGCCAGGCACAGGTGTTTTGTGTTGGTATACGGCATCTATATAGTCATCTTAGGTTTTGTTTTGCTTTTCTCAGTTTTAAAATGTATTATAATTACTGTATATTTGAGCTTAGGGTTTGATTGTGCAAGTCATTTCCTATTGAGTAGACTGCTTGTTATTTGGAGTATAACAATTTGAATCAGATGAGACAAGTGCTGTACTAATACATATATTTCACATGATTATTTTGTCTTGCCGACTGATGAAACGACTCTTAATGCCTTTATTTTCTCAAGGTATTGGCATTCTCTAAGTTTTAATGTTAAAGTATAAAGTTAATTGTAATGCCTCCTGTAAAGTTTGATTTCATTTGCAAAGTGAAACCATTCTTACTCAGTCTAGCAGTTGAACTTTTTCTTGTATGTTTTACAATCATTTAGAAGTTTTTAATAGTGTGTGAAAGAAAATAAGATTTTAAGGAAGCACTCCACCCCTTTATAAAAGTCTTTGTGATGCAACATCTATTTAGAAATAGGATCTTTTAAAGTACAGCAGGTATTCTTATCTGTTTAATCTCTTGGAACTTTTATAATTGTTTTCTGATTTAATGTTTACTAGTCTGTAACTAATCTTTTTCAGAAGGCACATTGTCTCTTTATTTTTTATTTAATTGCTCCTAATGTGTAATTTGAAAATGAGACTTTTAAAAATTAGCGCTTATATAGTTAACTGTTTATTTTCAAATTGACTTAAAAACTTTTTGTAAGATCTTATGTCAAGGACAAAGTTAATTTGTCACTACTGTGTGTTTCAACTTAGCAGATGCATGGATCCTTGCTTGGTTTAGTTCATTTTCTAAAACTTTTGAAAAAATGTCTTGGCATTAACCAACCGCAGTTCAGTAGTTTTTCTCTTTTATTCTCAAATTGGTGTTATGTCACATGCTTCTGGGAAAGATGATTTCTTCTTTTAAATTCAGACTTTAATTAATATGTAATGTTTACATTGTGTACTAGAGCTTAATGTATCACTAACACTTTTTGTGTTTAACCTATCTCAGAGTGTTTGAAGTAACTGGAATGAAATACTTAACATTAAACCTCACCTCAGAACAAAAAAATAAAATAAAATTGAATCTGATGTTTCACTAAAACTTCTAGTACTTACTGGACATCTAAAGAGCCCCCCTCTTCCCACACATAATGTCTTAGGATATAGGACAGATCAGTGCTCAAAATTGTTGCCAGTATTTTTTCATACCCAAAGTTTGTCACTCTCACTTATTTAGATTATACCAGTGTGACCAGGATCACAGACAATTGAGCTAAGAACATGGACTTTAAAATCAAATCGACCTGGGTTCAGATCTCTACTCAGCTGTGCTATCTTGGGCAACTTAATCTCTCTGAGTCTGTTATATCCTTAAAATGAAGATATTACCCCAAAGGAGTCTTCTGAAGGATTAAATGAGATAATATATCCAAAGGACTTAGCACAGTGCCTAGCCTGTAGTAAATGCTCAATACCTGGTTATTACTAAGATTCCCATATGGAATGGTAAAGTTCAGCAGGAGCAATTAACTATCCAATGACTGAAGATAATACCCTGCCTTTTTCTGGCTGACATACAAATACGTTACTTGATCAAGGAAGCACCACTCAAAGTTCATGTCCTCCTAATGGTGGGATAGCAGTAACACTCTTCATACTTGGAAGGACCACATGCCTTTGAAAGTATCAGTGAAAATGCACATAGTGTAAATTGTGTAACCTTCATGCTTTTATACCACGCATCTTTTCTCTCTGTGCAACAGGCAGTTTATCCAGTTTTATGTTTTCTATTAAGCAACTAACAACATGTTCAAGTTTATTTTAATTACCAGGAATTTTAAGAGTATAGTATTTCCTAGGATGTTGGCATGGACAAGTGATTGCTTTTTAAGATGATTAAAGTTAGCTACCTTAACGTTATTGTACTTGCATATATTTTTACCTTATAGAATTAGAATTCAGTGTACATTCTTAATTCATTAAACAATTTTACTGACGCTAATAAACAAAGGCTCTGTTCCAGTCACAGATTCAGCAGCAAATGAGACAAACTCTCTGCCTCGTGAAGCTGATATTCTAATAGGGACATAGACAGTAAACATGAAAAATAAAACACATGGTATATTAGTGAAAATACTAAGAAAATAATAATGCAAGTAAGGGATAGAAAGTGTGGGAAAACAATTTTAAAAGAAGGTGGCTGGAGAAATGCCTCACTGAGAAGGTGTTCTTTGAGTAAGAAAAAGAAAAGGAGGCAAGAGAATAAGCTATGTAGGTGTCTTGGAAGAGCATTCTAGACAGAGAGAACATCAAGTACAGAGGTCATGAGGCAGGAACAAAAGGGACTACAGAAGAATGTTCCAGCGAAAGCATACTAGGAGGTAAAGTCAGACCCTTTAGGGGTAGGGGAAAGATTATCTAGTCTTGTACGTTACAGTAAGGACTTTAGCTTATATTCTGGGTGAGTCATATGGGGATTCTTTGAAAGATTTTGAGCAGAGGAATGGTATGATCTAACTTACATTTTGAGAATAGTACTCTGGCTTCTGAGTTTAGAATTTATAGTAGAGGTACAAAGTGGAAGCCGGGAGACTAGACTGGCTATCCCAATTTATCTAGTTGAGAGATGATAGTGGCTTAAACCAGGATGGTAACAGTGGAGGTGGTGAGAAGTAGTTGATATTAGATTCAACTGTTTCATAAGTCAAACCCTTAGGATTTGCTGATAAATTGCCTGTGGAATGTCTGAGAAAGAGAAGGGAGTAAAAGGGTGAATCTAAGACTTTTGGTCATAGCAAGTGGAATAGATAAGAGATGGGTAACACTGGGTGAGATAGGATTGTGGAAGGATGATCTCAATTTTGAACATGCTAAGTTTGAGGTATTTAACTGACCTCTAAGTGGATCTGTTGAGGAAACAGATACATAAATCTAGCATTTAAGGCAGATTTCCAGGCTTGAGGGAGAAATTTGGAAGTCATCATGACATATATATATATGTATTATATATATAGTATTTAAAATTGTGAGGTTCAAGGACCAAGCCTCATATTGTTTGCAGGTCAGGAATATGAGGAAGAAGCAGAAAAAAAAAAGACTGAAAAGGAATAGCCAGGAAAGTAGGAAGAAAACCCGAAGAGTAAAGAAGTTTAAAGCAGAAGCTGTGTTAAAGACTGCCAGTGGGTTAAGGAAGAGAACTGAGCTTTAATTGACCTTTGGATCTAGTAGCATGGAAGTCACTGGAGACCCTGATGAGGAGCACAAGTTTATAGAGTGGTAGGAGACATAAGCCTGATGGTAGTGGGTTCAAGAGAAAATAGGGAGAGAAGTGAGAGACAAGAGCTGTAGACACATCTTTCAAGCAGTGCCAAAGAGATGGAAAATAAATGGGCTATAGCTGAAAAGAAGGTACAAGGGAGGGAATGTTTTCTAAGATGAAAGAAATAACAGCTGGTCATGATGCTGAAGGAAATAGTTCAGAAGAGCAGGGGAAATTAATGAGGCAGGACAGAGAGGGAGGAATTGGTAGAGTAGCACTTCTGTGTCCTTGTAAAGACAGGTTGTAATGCACAAGTGAAGCTGTTGGCCTCAGCTAGGAACATCAACAGTTCATCCATGGTCACAGGAGAGAAAACAGTATGTGTCCACAGATGTGATTAGGTGGGTAGATGTAGTGGTGAGAGTTGGTGGATATTCTCTTTGGATTATTGCTGTTTTCTCTGCAAAAGAGTCAGGTCAGCTACTGAGAATGAGGCTGGATGAGGAATGTTGGTGGTCTGAAGAGAGTAAAGTATGAAATCCGGAAGAGTGGGCCAGTGAGTGAACTAGTGCAGTGTGGTCTCTCTGCATGATGGAGAGCCCATTTGTGGTAGCAATCATAAATTTAAAGTGAGACATTCAGCACAGGTGTGTGTTTCTCACAGCAAATTCAGCTGCATAGGTACAGGTACAGATTAGGTGGAGAATTGGATAGGATAGAACTAGGCTGAGGCTGAGTTGATTAAGTACAGCCTAATGAGAGCATGGCAAGAGAGATGAGTGCATTTGTCAGGGACTGAGTATGATTGCCTATGGAATTTAAGAGGAGCTAGACAAAGGTTTCTCCCAGCAGCACTATAAAGTAGGTCATACAAGCAGTATTCCTGTTTTACAGATGAAACCATTAATAAAGAGCTTTTTTAAAAATTATACTTTAAGTTCTGGGGTATATGTGCAGAGTGTGCAGGTTTGTTACATAGGCATACACGTGCCATGGTGGTTTGCTTCACCCATCAACCCATCATCTACATTAGGTATTTCTCCTAATGCTGTCCTTCCCTTGGCCCCCCAACTCCCCGACATGCCCCTGTGTGTGATGTTCCCCTCTCTGTGTTCATGTGTTCTCACTCTCACTTATGACTGAGAACATGTGGTATTTGGTTTTCTGTTCCTGTGTTAGTTTGCTGAGAATGATGGTTTCTAGCTTCATCCATGTCCCTGCAAAGGACATAAACTCATTCCTTTTTATGGCTGCATAAAACCATGTTTTAAACACAGATCTGTGAGCCTAGAAATTTTTTGTTGTTTCTCTTATGAGACATTATATTCTGCCTAATGATGGGTATGATGATGCTCAGCATCATACCCTTACAACCAACTCTTTTTTTTAAGTGAAATGGAATGTTCAAATCTTTTTTGAAATGAAATCAATAGGCTGAGTATAACCCCTTGAAAACCTCCTTGACAAGGAAGTATTATAGTTTAAGATGATAGGCAAAACTGGGCAGAGGCTGGCTAGTGTACTTGAAAGAGCACTGGGTACTCAATTTGTGCTCTGCCATTCATTTGCTTCTCTATAAGATGAGGGATCATTCAATATCAGTGGTTCAAATATTCAGCTGAACTAGAAGTTCCAAGGAGTCCTTCAGGGGCTGTTATAGCTTCCCCTACTAGAGCAGCTCTGCTTTTTGCTTTCATCTACACTTGTGTTTTTATATCCATGTAAGATTTTATTCAAATGGATGACCCATTACCCCCTCACTACCTGCAGAAAGAATTTGAAAACCTCTAGACTGAGTGATCTTTCTGGTTTCTTTCCACCTGAATGTTCTTTGAGCCTTGCCTACTTTTGTGTGTATGTGTGTGTGTGTGTGTCTGTGTCTATAGTCTGTACTAGGCACCATGAGGATTACATAGAAAGCATTTATCTTTCTCTAAGACTTAAGGCAAATATGTATAAAAGAGTAAATGTATATAACATGAATAGCTAAAACACATACAGTGCAGTCTAAATCCAACTAAAGTATAAACTCTTCAAAAGCTATTTTCTGTTCTTTATATATTTTCAGCCTTAAGTCTGTAGATTTCTCAATTGAGGGTAGGGTGGTACTCACCCCTTAGGGTAATTTTATAAATGTGAAGACATGCTTTCATGTCTGCTAATATTGTCTCTGAGAATGTATGCATTGAAACAAGTATTTTTTGTTATTTTAAATTAGTTTATCATACTTTTTTATTACCAGTAAGAAATTATTTTTTAAAATGGTGTGTTGGTAGATTATGACTATCCTTGATGTTTATGAAAAGGTATCACAAAATATTTGTCATAAGAAAGACATGTTGGGTTTGATATGGTTGAGAACTCCTGGTCTGTGTTCTATACTAAGGTACCCAGAATTTTGGAAGTGAAGGTAATATAATCATGTATCAGATTGAGTGGTAGCTTTGCTAATGATGTAAGAAATTAGAAAAAGTGAAGATTGTTCTGGACTTGAGTAGTCATGAAATTTTCAATGGGAGGACAGGATTGTTAGAGGGGATCTTACATATTGAGGACCAGTACTGTGATAAACACTTGACACGACACACCTTATCTTGAAGAAATGAATGAGCAGACTTGTCTAAGAGACTGAGAAAGTACTTTCCAGTAGGGTAAATCATAGAATTTAAACTTGGAAAGGCCCTAAGAGATCATCCAAGCCAAATATTCTTATTCCATGGTTATTGCCTTTTGAAGTTAATGGATGGATTTAAAGGAACTTGTGAGTTTCTTGAAATTGTATCATTAAGCATGTCTTTCTGAGGGGAATTGGGTTTCTAGTTCTCATTCTCACAAAGGCCCGTCATTTCTACGAGGTTAAGGCCTACTGATCTAGTGTGCTCCCAGACTCAGGCAGATGGTTGCTCAAGGTTACACAGCCAGTTAGGGGCAGAGATGAGGATTGACACCCAGTGATTTCTAGTTTCTTGCTCATTTCAGTGCACTCAGCTAAATGACATAAATAAAGGTAGAAGCAGGATTAAGCTACTATTTTATAGTAGATGATATAAAAACAATCAACTAGCTTGGGGTCAATTGAATTAAGTCTGTTAGTCTTTCTACAAAAGTTGCAGAAGGATGGGCTTCAGTTTGTCTTTTCAAAGTTGACTAACACATTGATTTTTATTGTTGAAATATGCTCCTGCTCGCCAAAATAGCTTTCTCAGTGGAAGGCAAAATCCTTGAAAAATACTACTATTCTTGGGCTGGGTGCGGTGGCCCCTGCCTGTAATCCCAGCACTTCGGGAGGCCATGGAGGGCAGATTGCTTGAGCCCAGGAATTTGAGAACAGCCTGAGCAACATAGTGAAAGCCCATCTCTACAAAAAGCAAAAAAAACCTAGCCAGGCGTGGTGATGCACATCTGTGTTCCTAGCTACTCCAGAGGCATCCTACTCCAGTAGGATCTCTTGAGCCTGGGAGGCAGAGGTTGCAGTGAGCTGAGATCATGCCACTGCACTCTAGCCTGGGTGACAAAGTGAGGTCTTGTCTCAAAAAAAAAAAATTACTATTCTTGAGACTGTTTCTTTGGTTTCTTTCCAATGACACTGCTTTTCTAACCTGCAGCAGCCCCCAGCTTTCTGCGAAATCCAATCAAAATTACCTTGCCTGATTTGTCAGATCTTGTAACTACCTTAGTGTATTTAGTCAGTGTATACCCTATGCCGCAGTCAGACTAGTGTCCTTACTATTCTCCCAAAGTCCTTTCATTCACACCTTTGTATCTGTTTTCAATATGGTCTCTGAGCCTGGAATGCCTTCCATTCCTCTTTCATTTCTAGATGTCAAACATTAAGGTCCAGCTTAAATCTAATCTCCACAAAGCCCCTCCTAGTTACTCTTGGCCATTTTGCACTTCCTCTGAACTCCTTTTGCATTTATTGTTTATACTACTGCTTATACTGTATGTGATAGTTGTGTATTAGTTATGTATTACCACAAGGCTTTTCAGTAGAATTACTTTAGTGGTCATCTTGGGAATTGGGATTCTGGGAATTCTGGGGCGGGACTCGGACATCCCCAAACCCTGTTTCGGCCAGAGCAACTCCACTTTTAGTATTATATATGGGCAGTTTGCAGTAGTGTTTATTAGAAGAGATGGTTTAGTTGTACCCCCATCCCCAGTCACCCAAACAGTTTAAAAAACACTGGATCTATCTTCTGTGATAATTGACTCATAAGTGTTAACTTGTAATGGGCAAGGACCAGGAATTAATACTACTTCAGACTTGTGTTACCACTCCTAGGCAACTAGTGCAGTTTTGAGCACAAAGTGGACATGTAGGAAATGACTTTACAATTGTATTGCTCCCATATGGAGAATAGGAGATAGTAAATAGCATTAATTCAGAAATTTACTTAATGCAGAACTCAGAATAATGTTTCTGGGTTGATCTTCGAGAAATAAATCTAAGTTGGTAGTTTCTGCCCCACTCCCCTCCCTTTGGATGTATGCCTAACCCTATTTAAAGATGTCTAGTTTACATACACGTTTAAGAGAAATCTCATTCTTGGCATACCCTATTCTTCCAAAGTTTTGCCAAACTTAAATATCATATTCATGTATTTGTATAAGCATTAAGGCTGTTATTCTACTTATAGAATGATATGCAGAGTACCAGTACACCTAGAAACCTAGAAAAAATTAAATTCAGGAGTTGGTGTGCTCAAAGACATTTATGTCAATAATGATTATAAATGCCAGCCTTTCAGACCAGTTATTTCAGTTTTCTGTAATTAATTGTGTAAGCTAATAAAGACCTGAGTATTTAAATCAATTGTGCTATCAACTTGTTAATACTCTTTTGTTTTTGTTTTTGTTTTTCCTGCTCTCTGCTTGGTTCATTGTCATCACCTGCAGGTGTACTTTATTGTCGGCTTCCAAAGATTACTAACTTTTATCTGTATCACTAAGATTGAACTACCTTGGCTCTACTGCTATTCTTACTGCTGCTTCCGTTATTGCCTTCTTCAGCAAAATAAGGCTTTCAAAAGCCAAAGAATAACAAGAAATAAGCACCATTTTAGAAGCCTTTCCACTATGAAACTTAAGCTAAATGTGCTCACCATTATTTTGCTGCCTGTCCACTTGTTAATAACAATATACAGTGCCCTTATATTTATTCCATGGTATTTTCTTACCAATGCCAAGAAGAAAAACGCTATGGCAAAGAGAATAAAAGCTAAGCCCACTTCAGACAAACCCGGAAGTCCATATCGCTCTGTCACACACTTCGACTCACTAGCTGTAATAGACATCCCTGGAGCAGATACTCTGGATAAATTGTTTGACCATGCCGTATCCAAGTTTGGGAAGAAGGACAGCCTTGGGACCAGGGAAATCCTAAGTGAAGAAAATGAAATGCAGCCAAATGGAAAAGTTTTTAAGAAGGTAAAGTGTTTTAGTGCTTTTCATTTATTTTTTTAAAGATGAAGACACATTTGTTTTATCATAAATTGAGTGTGTTTTAAATATGCTGGCA
Source organism: Callithrix jacchus (assembly GCF_049354715.1). Taxonomy (NCBI): domain Eukaryota; kingdom Metazoa; phylum Chordata; class Mammalia; order Primates; family Cebidae; genus Callithrix; species Callithrix jacchus. Next base: position 106,108,145 of record NC_133524.1, on the reverse strand, counting down.
TTCTATTATAGTGATGTGTAAAACTACTCAGAAGCTGCTCATAGTTTCTGTGTGTTCACTTAAGAGCATTTTTGGAGTTTTATGCTTTGTTTAATTTAAATTGCTTGTTTGAATATACTAATATTAGAGAATGTATCACTTTGACAGTTAATTCTTGGGAATTATAAATGGATGAACTATCTCGAAGTGAACCTCAGAGTGAACAACTTTGGTAGTGGACTCACTGCACTGGGACTAAAACCAAAGAACACGATTGCCATCTTCTGTGAGACCAGGGCCGAATGGATGATTGCAGCACAGACCTGCTTTAAGTACAACTTTCCTCGTAAGTGCCTCGTGTTTTTGCAGGAGGGAGAGAAGGATCTTTGCTTGCATGTGAAAATTGTTTTGAGATGCTTATGATTTCAAAGTACATGTTGGTTAGCCATTTTACACACAAATTATGTCCATAATACAGTATGTAATATTGTGGCTAAAAGATATCGAATAACTTCTGTTAAATATGGTAACTTCTAAGAGCTAATATGGGAATTGGCATCTTTAAGGGATGTGATTTAGACTTTTATTTTCCAACTGGAAATGAATTGTACCTAAAAGAGTTGGAGTTTGGGGGTATTTTTTGGAGGTGATACGCCAAGAGTAATGATTAGAAGAACTAAAAAAAATTCTTAGGATAATTCAAATTCATTCTTCACTTTGAGATCCCTTATTTGACTTATTCCATTTTACATGTGCAATATGCATGTGACAGCTGGAATTGGCATTAGATATGTTAGAAAGTAAAATTGAGTATATTTCTAACACTCAAGCATTTGTTGTTGTCACTACTTAAGAAATAAACAATGCATTGTCCCATAGTAAGTACTCTGTTGTTTGTTGAATGAAATATAACATTGTAGGGTGTGATTGAAGAGTCCGAATTTCAAACAAAAAAAACAGATAATATGAAAATGACCCCCTGTGTACCCATCACCCAATTTCAACGATCAACAGCTTGTGAAAAGTGGCTAATTTTAACCATGTTGTTGTTTCTGGTTGCCAGTCTAGAGCTGAATTTCCAATTCTTTCTAAGTTTAGAAAATGTCCTTTGATTCTAATTGATCTTGGTTTAAGTTTATGTTTAATTTTTGGTGGCTCCTAAGGAGTAGATCTCCTTGATTCCTCTAATTAAAGTATGGAGGTCACCAATCACATTGGACATTGGACTCACTAAAGCGGCTTCTTAGAAGGAGTAAGAACATTATTTGTGGCTGATCTTCTGACTTAAGATCCTTAAGATTTTCAAGGACTTATCTATTCTTTGGAGGCTATGGCCAATGAAAGTGTGTATCACGAAGAAGCCGTAGCTGGGCCAGTCTAACCTGAATTGAGTTCAGCCAGTACCTATTGGCCTCGAGCATTTTGACTGACAGATTTTTGATCAGCTGTGGCAATGCCAGTATTTCTGGGTTTCTTCAGGTTTAGGAAGTAAGAGTTCTGGGAATTTGTAAGGAAAACTTTGTGGTACCAGGGAGTTTGAGGCAAGGTTGAAGGGTAGTAATAGAGACTATGAAATCAAATTAAATTATACAATGTCTTGGTATCTCTAAGTGTACCTATTGTTAAAGACTGACTTAAATAATATCTCTTTCTAATAGATGTTTATTACTTAAAATTTGTGTTTATTTTTATTATGTAGTTGTGACTTTATATGCCACACTTGGCAAAGAAGCAGTAGTTCATGGGCTAAATGAATCTGAGGCTTCCTATCTGATTACTAGTGTCGAACTTCTGGAAAGTAAACTTAAGGTAAATATGAAATTTTCTTTTAATTCATAGTTGCATTGTCTGGCAGGACAAGAAAATGTTCAATAAGTGAATTTTTGTTGCCGGCTCCAATTAAATAGCTGTTTTGTTTTTCTTTCTGTTCAACAGACTGCATTGTTAGATATCAATTGTGTTAAGCATATCATTTATGTGGACAATAAGAATATCAATAAAGCAGAGTACCCTGAAGGATTTGAGATTCACAGCATGCAATCAGTAGAAGAGTTGGGATCCAACCCAGAAAACTGTAAGTAAAGCAGTAAAAATAATTTAATTTACCTATTCCAAGTTCGTTATTTCAGTAGGTTAAGGAAACCAGTGACATGAATAAATCCACGAAAGTTCTTTGACTGAAAAAAAAAAAAGTTTAAAAATGTTTAAAAACTATCGAGACCATATATGACTAACATTTTCTCTCCCTTTCTCCTCAAAAAAAGTAACTTAGTAAATTTCACTAAATAGTTGAGATGTAATCAGTGGTTCAGACTTTATGGCAATTGCTGTCAAATGATTTTTTTTCTTTTTTTTTTTGATATGGAGTGTCACTCTGTCACCTAGGCTGGGGTGCAGTGGCGCCATCTCAGCTCACTGCAACCTCTACCTCCTGGGTTCAAACAATTCTCCTGCCTCAGCCTCCTGAGTAGCTGGGATTACAGGCACCCACCACCACGCCGGCTAATTTTTGTATTTTTAGTAGAGATGGGGTTTCACCATATTGGTCAGGTTGGTCTCGAACTTCTGACCTCTGGCGCTCCGTCTGCCTCAGCCTCACAAAGTTCTAGGATTACAGACGTGAGCCACCGCTCCTGGCCTGATTCTTCATTTTTTAAAAATAACCCACTATAACCTTCCAATTTGGGCCTCATAAAAGAATAATGAATTAGGCCTTCCATTCAGTAAACTTTCTGAAAAAAATGCTTGATGCTAGTTATCTTAATGATGTTTTGGAGGATGCAAAACTGTTCAGCAAGATTAATGCTTGGAATTATTTTACCACTGAGGCAGTGTTTGGTATTTCATTTGAAACAACTGTACCTTGTAGTAAAATGTCAGCTGACCATCAGGGCATAGAGTTGAAGAAATTAATACTCCATTTGAAGAGTTTCCTTATCATGGTTAATGAGATGGTAATACCATACTACAATGAGGAGATGATTCATTTTTGCAGAAGAAAATGTTGGTCGAAATTCTACTCAGCTTCTGATTATTTTACTATTAGATAATGAACACATGTTTATAATAACAGGAATAGAATATAGCTTTCTGCCATGTGTTCAGAATGGCAGAGAGTCTGAGATTTTACCCTGCTTGCAGGTAAACAGATATGCCTGTAGAACTTCATGGGACCATAGAATTTTGGGTCAGAGATGAGGGACACTTTTACTCACAATATCAGTATTCAGAAGTAACATATCAGTATTTGTGTCATAGGAGAGGAACTCTGAGCTTAAAGGGCCTGAATATCTTATTTTTTTGTACTGGAAAGTAGGCATGCCTGCTGTTTGCTCTGTAGGGAGACACCGTCTCTGTGAAACATCCATGTAAAAATAGTCTGGAACAAAGTCAGTGTCTCTGCTTGCAAGATGTGCAGAACACGAGACCCATGGAGAATTGTTTCTCTATTCCAGGTTGACTCTGTAAGATTGGGGTAAATTTGACTGGGAAGTCCTGCTTGGTAGGGATCAGTTGCCAGTTCTGCTGATTCACCAAAGGGTGTTGGCACCAAACTAAGGGGTCAACAGTCTTCATAATTTTGTGTGAGCAATGTTGTAATAGGCCATATATCCCAGTTAGTTCTATTCATCTCTGCAGTAGATAGGATACATATGTTTTTGTGGTATATAGTTATTATGATGCCACTTTTTGCGTATTTATTTAAAAGTGGGCAGAAGCAAAGTATCACATGTGCTTAGATTAAGATGAATTTAACTTAGCTACTGCTGTTGCTTTGGTTAATCATCAGAGGAAATATACAGTCCTTATTTGCTTGGTTTATAAACTATGACTATATCTTTAAAAAGCCTTAAAATTAGCCAGTTTAAATATAACTTTATCTTTGTTTCAGTGGTATAGCTCAGTGTTTTAAAAAATTATTTTAACTGGTATATAATTTTTGTAAAGATTTTTAAATCTGATAATCCTGTTAAACTTGTATTTAATTCTGATATATCTGTGGCTTCTTAGCCATTTTGGTATATTCTTGGAAGGAAAAGTAGTTACTAGGTTAGCACTATACATTGTCTTGAAAGTGGAAGCTCCAGGGTGCTGTTTAAAACTTAGCATCTTTGAGTTTAACATCGGAGTCACCTTTAAAGATCAAATCCAATGGTTTTCAATCAGAGGCATGATATGAAAATCACTTGTGGAGCTTTTGTTCTATCCCAGACATACTGAATCTGAATTTTCAGAAAGGGGGTTCAGAAATAGTATTTTGTTTACGTTCTGCAGGTGATTCTGATACCCACTAGTGGTTAATAACCACAATCTGTTCAGCTGTCTTATTTTAAAGATGAGAAACTGAGGCCTAAGAAGTTTGTACACAATACTGTATCCTCCTGATTCTCCAAAGTCCTAGAAATCTTTCCACAATATTGCTCTGTATACAGTACTATGGAGGGGCAATGCACAGACAGGGATTAGGTTAAACATCCAGAAAATGGGTCAAATTGAGTCCAAAATTCTCACTGTAACCGGAATTTGATAAACATTTTTGTCTTCTAGCCCAGGCTGAAGCACAGTGGTACGAGCATAGCTTACCACAGCTTCAACCTTTTGGGATCACCCAATCCTTCTGCCTCAGCCTCTTGCATAGCAAGGGCTACAGGTGCATGCCACTGTATCCAGCTAATATTTTTAGTTTTTGTAGAGAGTCTTACTGTATTGACCAAGCTGGAATTGAAATCTGGGGCTCAAGTGATCCTCTCACCTTGGCCTCTCAAAGTACTAGGATTACAGGCATAAGCCATCTCACCCAGCTTGTTTTGATGATTTAAAGCAAATACTGTCTATTGATAGTTTATCATTATGGAAAATCTAAATTTCCTATTATTGTTTAGTAATTGAACTTTTGAACTGACATAAATGTGGTATTTTTCATTCATTCATTTAGTGAGCATTCCTCCAAGTAGACCAACACCTTCAGACATGGCCATTGTTATGTATACTAGTGGTTCTACTGGTCGACCTAAGGGAGTGATGATGCATCATAGTAATTTGATAGCTGGAATGACGGGCCAATGTGAAAGAATACCTGGACTGGGGTAAGATAATTCTTTAACTTTCCTCTTAGAAATCAGAGTTCATGTTCAGCATTCTCTAAACTCAATCTATAATAAAATGATAAAATTTGTTATTGGTATTTATAACTTCAAATGCCTTTTCAAGCATGGTTAAAATATTTCTCTTATTTTGTTTTAGACCGAAGGACACATATATTGGCTACTTGCCTTTGGCTCATGTGCTAGAGTTGACAGCAGAGATATCTTGCTTTACCTATGGCTGCAGGATTGGATATTCTTCTCCACTTACACTCTCTGACCAGGTGACAAACTTTTCAGTATATTGGCATAATCATATGATGCTACATAGTTTGGCTGAGAACACATTACTAGGACATGAGATATTTTAATTCAGCTTAAACATTTTCCTTGACATCAAAATAGCTTCTGTGAACAATGGGTAGCTATAATAAATTACCCTGTAGATTTGTTAGCATTGCTTTAGCTGTATATTTTTAAATTATTTCCTTTTCTTTTCTTTTCTTTTTTTGAGATGGAATCTTGCTCTGTTGCCCAGGCTGAAGTGCAATGGCGTGATCTTGGCTCACTGCAACCTCTGTCTCCCCGGTTCAAGTGATTCTCCTACCTCAGCCTCCCGAGTAGCTGGGATTACAGGAACTCGTCCCTATGCTCAGCTATTTTTTGTATTATTAGTAGAGACGGGGTTTCACCATGTTGGCCAGGCTTGTCTCAAACTCCTGACCTCAGGTGATTCGCCTACCTCAGCATCCCAAAGTGCTGGGATTACAGGCGTGAGCCACTGCACCCAGCCTTAAAATTATTTCAAAATGAAAAATTACTTTTATCTTTCTCTACTAGATTTTTACTTTTGAAAGCTACGATAGAGAATATAAATACAATGAGCCTTTTTGACACACTAACCATGAGCGTTGGTGGGGTTTTTGGAAAGAGATATGATAGGATTTTGGCTCAGTTTTCCTGATATTTTTCTAGAGCAGTGCTGTCTGATACAGTAGTCACTAGGCAGATATTTAAATGAAAATTAAGTAGAATTAAATTGAAAAAAAGTTTTTTATTTGCTTTGGCCATATTTCAAGCTCTCAGTAGATACATGTGACTAACAGCTACCATATTAAGCAGCAAAGATAAAGAATATTTTCATCATCACAGAAAGTTCTGTTGGTCAGCACTGAGGCAACTCCAAAGGTAGTCTCAGCTTACCGTACTAAGTCAGGATTCTTCCTACTCCCTGTGGTTCGTAGCAGAAAGCCCAACAATGTGTAGGGTTAACTCATGTATATTATGCCCATTTGAAATTACACACCTAATACCTATTGGCGACAGTTCTGGTTTTGTTTGTTTTTAAATTTCTTCTTTGGAATAGTTACTGTAGAAAAGCTTCAAACAGGCATGGGGGAAAAAAGAGCTACTAAAGAAGCTGTGGGGTTCCAGATGCTGAAAGATAAAGCGAGTATAGATAGAAATGACTTGTCAATATGTGGCTCTGCTCCTCCAACACTGGGGACCTGGCTGTTATTTTTCAGACCCCCACCAGGCAATGCTGCCTTTTGTTTGAGAGTCTCCATAGAGCGTGCAGTTGGTAAGATGTGTCCTTGGTGCTCACAGTTAGAAATCGTAATACTTTATTTGTAGAAATACCATTTTAGGGAGAGGTTAGGTAGGTTGTATACTATTGAGACAAAGAGTTAGTTTTGTTTTTGGACTTGAGATTCCAATCATCTTTTTTTTTTTTGATGTGTGACTTGAAGTGCACAAATATTAAGTGTACTGCTTGATTAGACTTAATAAGCATATACACATATAGACCTCTGTGATCATCACCATCTAGATTAGGAAAGCAAAAAATATTTTCAGCACTCTTGAATGTCCCTTGTGTCCCCTCCTTGTCATTACCACATTGGATTCTCTTGGAAAGAAGAATCCAGCTCAGCACAGTGGCTCACACCTGTAATTTCAGCACTTTGGGAGGCTAAGGTGGGTGGATCACAAGGTCAGGAGTTCGAGACCAGCCTGGCCAATATAGTGAAACCCTGTCTTTACTAAAAATACAAAAAAATTAGCCAGGCATGGTAGCGGGTGCCTGTAGTCCCAGCTACCACTGAGGCAGGAGAATTGTTTGAACCAGGAAAGCAGAGGTTCTAGTGAGCCGAGATCGTGCCACTACACTCCAGCCTGGGTGACAGAGTGAGACTTCGTCTCAAAAAAAAAAAGGAAGAAAAAGAAAAAAAGAAAAGAAAGAAGAATCCAGTCTCCTTTTAACATGGCTTTTTCTGCGAGAAAAAGTTCTGTTCCAAACAACTTCTAACTTTGTACTTTAAGAAACACAATCTCTTTGTACGACACGGTGCTGCTGTATTTGATTATACCACTCAGCTATAAGTTCACACTTAAGATCTGCTATAATAGTAATGAGGTGAATAAATACACTATCCAACCGATAAACAGAACTTGATCTAGTAAAATCCAAGTAGACTTATCAATAAGACTGAGGCCTAAACTCTAAAAAAATTAGTAAAATCTGTGATGAATATGTTTTACTGTCATGCATTTTTCTTGTGATCAGAGACATTATCAAAATGTAGAAAACATTTCAGTAAACTTTGAGTATATATATTTTTTCCCTTTGTGAACTTCAGAAGCTGTGACTAGCCACTCTTTTCTTTTTCACTGCCTTTCTGAGAACAATAGCCTCAGTGTGGAAAGGAGGGACAGTTGGAGTCTGTTGCTGGTCTGACTTAATTCTTGCTGTCTCTTAGGCCAAGCTAGTACATTAGAAGCCTGTTCAATAAAATTCACACCTACTTTTAAAATGCACTTTACTATAAAGACTCTCAGTCTTACTAGGAATCTAAAACCCAGGAATTTCCTTCACATAGGAAATCAGAAGAACGCAGGAGACTAGAAGGACCTCATTTGAAGCCAACTGTCATAACCAGGATTACTATGATCACAAGAAGACAGAATAACTGATAAAATTACTAAAAGTAAAACAAACAAACAAACAAATAAGGGCTTCTTATGGCTTCTGCTATCCTGAAATTGCTCTCTGTAGCAAAAACTGGTCAATAGCATGCAGAGGGTAACTCTGACCTGAAGAACATGAGAGCCCATTTTGTCTCTGCAGAGCAGCCCTCCTGTGTATGCTGTACATGGTTTGTGTGTAGGTTTCCACTTGCAAATTTGCATATACTTGCACATACATAAAATGAGTTATTTTATCTCCTTTATCCAGATTAAATAAAAGTAGGAGAAAGGCAACTTAATTCTATCAGGAGAACTCTCCTCTCCATGGCCTAGCTGGTAGTTGTATGGATCACACTGCTTAACAGCTGGTTTTCTTTTTCCCTGTATTAGCAAGGGCTAACATATTATAAACACCTAAACTTGCAGGCTAATGAACTGTGTTACGGCAGATTTTTATTTTTATCTTGCTTTTTCAGTGGGTTACTTTATTGACTTTTCTACCAATTTTTCTAACGTTTGAAATCCCAAATATTATTTATGTGTATAAGAAAGAAAGATAAAAAGGGAATATGTGCGCATTTATGTATATATATGCGTAGCCCTACTTTGTCCCTGGCAGTGTCCTCGGTATCTTATCAACCAGAATATTACCAAATTAGGGTTTCACTACGTTAATTGATGTTCATAGTGGTGTCTTTAAGATGTGGCTTTGCCTATTGGTTGATCAAAGAAAGTTAAAATCACCTTCAATTTTGTTTTAGTGTTATGTCTGTCTTAATCAAGTTTTTTTTTGCAAATGTAGTAGTAGTCTGTGCTATATTTGAAAATATGTTGTTAATAAAATGTTTAATTCATCAAAATATTCCATTCTCTTGTTATCCTGCATCAAGATTTCTCCTCTAAGGAAGGTGAAATGTGCTAGAAGAAGTTATCTGTAGCACTAAAGTACTTACACTTGAAATTTGTAGGTTGTGATAGTTGTTAACAGATAATCACAGAGCAATAAAAGCTCCAAGTCCATGTTTAGCTTCTGTATTTGTTATTAATATTTGAATTACAACATGATTTGTTAAGGTTGGTTTCCCAATCATATTTACTTTTTCTTCAATATAGTCCAGCAAAATTAAAAAAGGAAGCAAAGGAGACTGTACTGTACTGAAGCCCACACTTATGGCTGCCGTTCCGGTGAGTACAGAATATGGATATGAATATGAGGATCGTTTATATAATTTATTGCTTGTAGTTGGGCCTTTTAAAAAGTAATATGCTTAGATATGTCTCTACATTTTAAAATAATTTTACCTTGTTGAAATCACAGCAAATGTGTTCATTAAAATCTTAGGTACCATACTGGGGAAGACAAAATGGTAAGCTTTTGAAATGTATGCCTGTTTGAATTTGCCGATACATGAAAATTAGGTGATGAAAATGACCTAGTTCAGATTACCTGCTGTGAGAATGGGTCAGACTGTTTTAAGGTAGAATATATTCTAAAGATCATCTTGTTTAATGTCTTAATTTAAAACAAATGAGGAAACTTTAGGACATCCTCAGGAGCTGAGGAATCATATACAAGGTGGAGGATCTAAACCCTCTCAACCCTCTTATGGTGATTAAGTAAACTGAAAATTGGAGAGTGCTTCCAAAGGAAAAAAATGTAATTCTATATATTCAGAATCCTTATGTGAAATACTGCTTTAAAAAAAAAACAAGATGGTACATTTTATAGCCTTGTAATAATGAATTTTGGAACATTTAACACCATGTTTCAGATTTGTATAATCAAATATGTTCTAGCTTTTTTTATGCTTCAGAAACCTGAGAAAGACTGTATCACTACTGCTTATATTATGATCAGACTTGAAATCTTATCCCAATGTCTTTCACAGAATTACTTTTGTATATGGAAAGTCTAAGATTAGATAAGAAAGTGTTCAGTCCAAGTTTTCCTGAGAATTACAGATGAAAGATACTTAATGGTCTTTTTAGCTTCTAATTGCAAAATTACCAAATAACAAAGAAGTAGAGTAGGTCAGAGAAGACTTTGCCTTTTTATTTAGAGGTGCTGTATAATTCGTAAAGTTTTCAAACAGAAAGAAGAGGCTGCTGACTAAAACCATAATAAAAAGTTGCTAATAATAGCTAGTGCAGTGCTTCCTATGTCCTAGGCACTGTGTGAAATGCCTTTCTCACTTCATTCTTTCTAAGACTGCAAGGTGGGCCCTGTTATCCCTGTCCTATAAAGAAGGAAAGTTGACCTAAAGCCACATAGCTCATAGGTGATGGAATTGAAGTTTGAACTTCACCAATCTGATACTGGTGGAGTATCAGTCCACCAGTGTTCTTAACCACTATGGCTGTCTATTTAGGACTGTTTTATGTTCTTGTTAATATTTCATTTTGGAAAACAATACATTGGCTTTATTATCTAGCATGAGGAATTCCCTAGTAAACCTTATTGGATAACATAGGAAGGGGTAAGGGCTGAGGCATCAAAGAAGTAATCTTAAATTTTAGGCCTAAAGGATAAGCACAGTTAGCAGATAGGCTGCTTATACTCTAATTGCCCATTGTCCATTCTTCCCTGCTTTACTCTGTCTTGAGGGGCTAAGTTCTGTGCATGAATTACCAGTGCTTCCTTGTCTTATGACTTCTAGTTGGGTTCAGCCAATTGGAGGCCCTCATGAGAGATCAGTGGGCAGAAAGATAGAGAGTATGCACACTTATTACCTTTGTTCCTTTGCTGCTGGGCTGCAAATTTTAGCAGTTATCAGGAGCCCCAGTTGGATAGTCTCCTTCCCATTGGTTGTAACCAGGTCTTTGCCATGGCTACAGTCCTCAGCCAGGTTCCAGTGACACTTCTTTTCTTACTTCTTGAGGCCTTGAGATAGTTAATTGACTCCTACGTTGCAAGTCCATTGGCACCTCATCAAGCATTATTGAGTTTCCTTTTTAGCTCCTCCTGTTCCTCCAGAAATAGGCCATTTTTTAAAAAAAAAAAAACACTATTTATTGAGAATTATTTTTGATCAAGTCTGTTTTTTGAGTTTGTTTCTTTCTTGGGTTAGAATGAAAGATTTATTGAGTACTGTAACATTCATGATGAGAATTCAGAATAAGTCACTACTTATCAACAGTGGCTCCATTGAACATCGTGTAATGTTAGATTGAGATAAAGGGAGACTTAATATGCCGACAATAAACCCTGCCAATGTATTACAACTGTATTATGTTCCTTACTGATCAAGGCCTTGCCCATGTCTATGATTAGTATCCAGTGCTGGAAGGGGCAGTAGGCATGGTTCTTACACATCTGTCTCATTCCCAAGCACTTCCCCCTTCCTCTTCACCTCCCCACTCCTTTTTAAGATCTCATGTGCTTTTTAAGAAGGATGGTTATAGGATGTTCAAGTCCTGCTAGGGAATGATTGGGGTTTATGTCACAGATCTAGGGAAATATTTCAATTATATAATAGTGATTCCTTTTGTGGAAATGGAGAAAACAATAGCACCATGCTTGAGTGCTATGGTAACCATTTTAAGGAATAGTTCTGCTGTCTTCATTTGCGAGTGGCACTATTCTAATATTGAAAGAACTGCCCATTAAGTTATTCATTATAGCATACCTTATTTTGTACTGGTAATTGAAGTATTTAGAAAGACATATTTATAAATGGGTGTGCTTTATGTGATAATTCTTCCTTAACTGTGCTAAATAATTTCAAGAAAACATCATTTAGTAGTAGTCTGGGCTGTTCGGTTTTTTTGATTTGTATTAACCTGGGTGTCAGTATATCTTAAACCTGGTCCTACCTCCAATTTTCCAAGTTTGTGTGAGCAAGAATACTGTTCTTTGCGTCTATTAAAATGGAATAGAAATGCTTAAATTATAGATATTTAGGATTTTAAGAAACTGTAGTGCTTTCTGCCATGTTGTGAGAAGGTCACAAAGTTGTAGTAAAAAAAGAGAAAAGCATCATGAATAGACTCAACATAGTTAGGTATATTTTGGTATAGTTTGAGAATAAGTGAATATATTGTAAAGAAGAGATTTAAAGAAATATTTTTCTGTGACAGCTAAGTGAATTCTTTAAACTCAAGCTAACATTTCTTAAAAATTTAGATTGATGTAATACATAGAACTGAAGAAATCCCCCATACCTGTCCTTAGTCTTTTTGAAGTAATGAACAAGTAATCAATACAATTAAGTATATGATTAAAGAAACAAATATGTCCATTATGCTAAACACTTTTACCCAAGATGTTGCAAGCAAGGTATCTTCAACTAAGACTATGTCCATTCTTTTCAGATTATTGAATATTTTGTTTAACTTTCAGGAAATTATGGATAGAATTTATAAGAATGTTATGAGCAAAGTCCAAGAGATGAATTATATTCAGAAAACTCTTTTCAAGATAGGGTATGATTACAAATTGGAACAGATCAAAAAAGGATATGATGCACCTCTTTGCAATCTGTAAGTACATTTCATAAGCTCTGTGGTTTGAGCCTTTAAATTTTTTTGTGCTTTTAAATCCAGAAGATGAATAAATAAATGGCACGTTAATTCATTTGAATATCACCACCATGATCATAAGATTGAATTTCTCTTTTAATCTAAGTCTTATTGTTTATATAGGAAGAAGAGGACTCTGATCCTAACCATTTAACAAATTTTTGTAATTGAGTACATATTTAAGATTTAATTATAAAATTTTGTCTTATGAAGAAAAACTAAAATAGACTTTTGAATCAAATACTTCAGTATAAAAAATGTCATTTCTAACTAAAAAAACTGATCTTCATTACATAAAGGTTTCTGATTTCTTTTATTCAGAAAATAGTGTAGTAAGTATACGAATATAACCATTATTTTAAATGTGATGCTGAGGAGTGGGGACGGGGAAGCATTTTTTTTTGGAAGGGAGATAAGATAGGTAACTAAATGTTCCAAAGATAATTTAAAAATTTTCCTCTGATGTCATTATTTTCTTTCGTTTACTGTGTATCAGCATAGTTTCCCCATACTGCACATTATTTGTCTTCATTTTTAAAGAGATTTTTCTGGCATTTTATTGTTATTGTACTTTACGTTCTGTGGTACATATGCAGATCTTGCTGGATTATTGCATAGGTACACAGATGCCATGGTGGTTTGCTGTCTCCTTCCCGCATCACCTACGTCAGGCATTTCTCCCAGTGTTATCCTTCCCCAACCTCCCCACCCACCACTGTCCTTCCCCTAGGCCCTCAACCCCCAAGAGACCCCAGTGTGTGGTGTTCCCTTCCCTGTAACCATATGTTCTCATTGTTCAACACCTGCCTATGAGTGAGAACATGCAGTGTGTGGTTTTCTGTTCTTCTGTCAGTTTGCCGAGAATGATGGTTTCCAGATTCATCCATGTCCCTACAAAGGACACAAATTCATCATTTTTTATGGCTGCATAGTATTTCATGGTGTATATGTGTCATATTTTCTTTGTCCAGTCTATCATTGATGGGCCTTTGGGTTGGTTCAAGTCTTTGCTGTTGTAAACACTGCTACAGTGAACATACATGTACATATATTTATAATAGAATGATTTATAATCCTTTGGATATATACCCAGTAATGGGATTGCTGGGTCAAATGGAATTTCTATTTCTAGATCCTTGAGGAATTGCTACACTGTCTTCCACAATGGCTGAACTAATTTATACTCCCACCAACAGTGTAAAAGTGTTCCTATTTCTCCACATCCTCTCCAGCATCTGTTGTTTCCAGATTGTTTAATGATTGTCATTCTAACTGGCATGATATGGTATCACAATGTGGTTTTGATTTGCATTTCTCTAATGACCAGGGATGATAAGCATTATTTCGTATGTTTGTTGGCCTCATAAATGTCTTCTTTTGAAAAGTATTTGTTCCTATCCTTCACCCACTTTTGAATGTTTGTTTTTTTCTTGTAAATCTGCTTTAGTTCTTTGTAGATTCTGGATATTAGCCCTTTGTCAGATGGGTAGATTGCAAAAAATTTTTTCCCATTCTATTGGTTGCTGGTTCACCCTAATCATTGTTTCTCTAGCTGTGCAGAAACTCTTAAGTTTAATTAGATTCCATTTGTCTATTTTGGCTTTTGTTGCCATTGCTTTTGGTGTTTTAGTCATGAAGTCCTTGCCTATGCCTATGTCCTGAATGGTATTACCTAGGTTTTCTTCTAAGGTTTTTATGGTGTTAGGTCTTGTGTTTAAATCTTCAATCCATCTGGAGTTAATTTTAGTGTAAGGTGTAAGGAAGGGGTCCAGTTTCTGCGTTCTGCACATGGCTAGCCAGTTTTCCCAACACCATTGATTAAACAGGGAATTATTTCTCTGTTGCTTGTTTTTGTCAGGTTTGTTAAAGATCAGATGGTTATAGATGTGTGGCATTTCTTCCGAGGCCTCTGTTCTGTTCCACTGGTCTATATCTCTGTTTTGGTCCCAGTACCATGCTGTTTTGATTACTGTAGTCTTGTAGGATAGTTTAAAGTCAGGTAGTGTGATGCCTTCAGTTTGTTCTTTTTGCTTAGGATTGTCTTGGCTATGTGGGCTGTCTTCTGGTTCCATATGAAGTTTAAAGTGGTATGGATTTGCATATGTTGAACCAGCCTTGCATCCCCAGGATGAAGCCTACTTGATCTTAATGGATAAACTTTTGGATGTGCTGTTGCATTTGGTTTGCTAATATTTTATTGAAGATTTTTGCATTGATGCTCATCATGGATATTGGCCTGAAGTTTTCTTTTTTAGTTGTGTCTCTGCCAGGTTTTGTATCAGGTTGATGCTGGTCTCATAAAATGAGTTAGGGAGGATTCCCCTTTTTGTATTGTTTGGAATAGTTACAGAAGGAATGATACCAGCTCTTCTTTGTACATCTGGTAGAATTCAGCTGTGAACCTATCTGGACCTGGACTTTTTTTGGTTGGTAGGCTATTAATTGCTGCCTCAACTTTGGACCTTGTTATTGGTCTATTCAGGGTTTCAGCTTCTTGCTGGTTTAGTCTTGGGAGGGTGCAAGTGTCCAGGAATTTATCCATTTCTTCCAGATTTACTGGCTTATGTGCATAGATTTGTTTGTAGTAATCTCTGATGGTAGTTTGTATTTCTGTGGAATTGGTGGTGATATCCCCTTTATCATTTTTTATTGCATCTATTCGATTCTTCTGTCTTTTCTTTTTTATTAGCCTGGCTATTTGTCTATTTTGTTGATCTTTTCAAAAAACCAGCTCCTGGATTTATTGCTTACTTGAAGGTTTTTTTGTATCTCTGTCTCCTTCAGTTCTGCTCTGATCTTAGCTAAAAACTTAGCTTTTGAGTTTTTTTTTTTTGATCTTGCTCCTCTAGCTCTTTCAATTATGACAATAGGGTGTCGATTTTAGATCTTTTTTTGCTTCTCATGTGGACATTTATTGCTATAAATTTTCCTCTAGACACTGCTTTAAATGTGTCCCAGAGATTCTGGTATGTTGTGTCTTCATTCTCATTGGTTTTGAAGAACATCTTTATTTCTGCCTTCATTTCATTGTTTATCCAGTTGTCATTCAGGAACCAGTTGTTCAGTTTCCATGTAGTTGTGTGGTTTTGAGTGAGTTTCTTAATCCTGATTTCTAATTTGATTGCACTGTGGTCTGAGAGACTTTTTGTTAGGACTTTTGTTCTTTTGCATTTGCTGAGGAGTGATTTACTTCCAATTATGTGGTCAATTTTAGAGGAAGTGCGATGTGGTGCTGAGAAGAATATATATTCTGTGGATTTAGGGTAGAGAGTTCTGTAGATGTCCTGGATAGCCATTTTGATTTTCTATCTTGTTGATCTGTCTAATATTGACAGTGGAGTGTTAAAGTCTCCCACTGTTATTGTACGGGAATATAAGTCTCTTTGTAGGTCATTAAGAACTTGCTTTATGTATCTGGGTGCTCCTATATTGGGTGCATATATATTTAGGATCATTCGCTCTTCCTGTTGCATTGATCCTTTTACCATTATGTCTCTTACCTTCTTTGTCTCTTTTGATCTATGTTGGTTTAAAGTCCGTTTTACCCAAGACTAGGATTGCAACCCCTGCCTTTTTTTTGCTCTCCATTTGGTTGGTGAATCTTCATCTATTGCTTTATTTTGAGTCTATGTGTGTCTCTGTACATGAGATGGGTCTCCTGAATACTGCACACTGATGGGTCTTGACTTTTTATCCAATTTGCCAGTCTGTGTCTTTTGATTGAGGCATGTAGACCGTTTACATTTAATGTTAATATTATGTGTGAATTTGATCCTGCCGTTTTATTTCTGGCTGGTTGTTTTGCCCGTTAGTTGATGCAGTTTCTTCATTGTGTCATTGGTCTTTACCGTTTGGTACGTTTTTGCTGTGGCTGGTATTGGTTGTTCGTTTCCATGTTTAGTGCTTCCTTCAGGAGCTCTTGTAAGGCAGGTCTGGTGGTTATGAAATCTCTTAGCATTTGCTTGTCTGTAAAGGATTTTATTTTTCCTTCACTTATTAAGCTTAGTTTGGCTGGATATGAAATTCTGTGTTGAAAGTTCTTTTCTTTAAGGATGTTGAATATTGGCCCCTACTCTCTTCTAGCTTGCAGGGTTTCTGTCAAGAGGTCTGCTGTGAGTCTGATGGGCTTCCTTTTGTGGGTGACCTGAATTTTCTCTCTGGCTGCCCTTAGCATTTTTTCCTTCATTTCAACACTGGCAAATCTGACAATTATATGCCTTGGGGTTGCTTTTCTTGAGGAATATCTTTGTGCTGTTCTCTGTATTTCCTGGATTTGAATGTTGGCCTGCCTTGCTAGGTTGGGGAAGTTCTCCTGGATAATATCCTGAAGGGTGTATTCCAGCTGGATTCATTCTCCCCGTCACATTCAGGTACACTGATCAAGAATAAATTAGGTCTCTTCACATAATCTCATATTTCTTGGAGGCTTTGTTCATTTCTTTTCACTATTTTTTTCTCTAATCTTGCCTTATTGTTTTATTTCATTGAGTTGATCTTCAATCTCTGATATCATTTCTTCTGCTTGGTCGATTTGGTTATTCAAACTTATGTACGCTTTGCAAAGTTCTCATGCTGTATTTTTCAGCTCCACCAAGTTGTTTATGTTCTTCTCTAAGCTGGTTATTCTAGTTAGCATTTCGTGTAACCTTTTTTCAAGGTTTTTAGTTTCTTTGCATTGGGTTAGAACATGTTCCTTTAGCTCAGAGAAGTTTGTTATTACCCACCTTCTGAAGCCTGCTTCTGTCAATTTGTCAAACTCATTCTCCATCCTGCTTTGTTCCCTTGCTGGTGAGGAGTTGTGAACCCTTGGAGGAGGAGAGGCGTTCTGGTCTTTGATGGTTTCATCCTGTTTGCGCTGGTTTCTTCCCATCTTTGTGGATTTATCTGCCTTTGATCTTTGAAGTTGGTGATTTCGAATGGCTTCTCTGAGTAGACATCTCTCTATTAATGTTGAAGCTATTTCTTTTTGTTTTATTGTTTTCCTTCTAACAGTCAGGCCCCTGTGCTGTAGGACTGCTGGAGGTTCACTCCAGACCTTGCTTGCCTGGGAATCACCTTCAGGCACTGTGGAGCAGTGAGGATTGCTGCCTGATCTTTCCTCTGGTAGCTTGGTCCCAGAAGAGTACCCGGCAGTTGTCAGCCAGAGCTCTCCTGTATGAGGCATTTTATTCAGGGGTCAGGGAGCCACTTGAGGAAGCAGTCTGTCCCTTGTCTGCCTGCAGAGGTGCTGCTGGGCTGCCTGGGACTCAGCCTGGCTGCTGTATAGGCTTCCTCTGGCTTTTGTTTACCCAGGTGAGATTAGACCTGCCCTCACAATGGCAGATGCCCTAACCGCCACTGAGCTTGATCATCCTGCGTTGAGCTTGAACTGATGTGCTGGCTGTGAAACTCTCAAGCAATAGGGCTTCAGTTTGCTGGTCTTTGTGGGGATGGGACCTGCTAAGCCATATCACCTGTCTCCCAGTTTTCAGCTCTCCCTCTTTCTGGAGGGCAGGTAGATCTGCCCTGTAGGTGCTTTTGGCACTAGTCAAAGTTCTGCCCAGATCTGTGCTGGAGCTGTCACTCAGATCTGTGTTGGTAACTCACGGTGCTTTTCAGCCTGGTGTCATTTTCCCGGACTGTGGGTTGCAAAGGCCATGGGAGAAGCACAGTATCTGAACTGGAGTGCCAAGGGGGTAAAGTTCCCTTATCCTCTATCTAGTTGCACTTCCTGGGTGGGGCAGCACCCCTCCCTGCCTCGGCTTGCCCTCCTTGGGCTAACACCCACTGTCCAACAAGTCCCATCCAAATGAACCTGGTACCTCGGTTGGAAATGTGGAGATCACTCACCTCCTGCATCTCTCTCACTGGGAACTATGCTCTGGAGCTGTTCCTATTTAGCCATCTTGGTGGAAGTCCTATCTTTTCTGGCATTTTTTTCAAGGCATTACTAGTTGTTGCCTTGTTAACCTCTCATTCTCATCATGACTCTGACATTGAGATGTTCAACCAGTTGTGGAATCTTTCCCAGAGCTTATAAATTAGTGTGTTGCCAAGAATAATGTATGCATATATTAAAATCATTTATCCTCCCCTTTATCAAGGTTACTGTTTAAAAAGGTGAAGGCTCTGCTGGGAGGTAATGTCCGCATGATGCTCTCTGGAGGGGCCCCGCTATCTCCTCAGACACACCGATTCATGAATGTCTGCTTCTGCTGCCCAGTTGGCCAGGGTTATGGACTGACAGAATCATGTGGTGCTGGGACAGTTACTGAAGGTAAGCATTATTAATGTGGTAAATATTCTACATCAGCTGCTACTAATAAAATGCATTTGCATTACCTTTGGAAACCATGGTAACTTTAAAATACCTCTTAAGTAATATCGGATTCATTGCAAATTGATGTAGTTTTAGTTTTCTGAATTCTTAGTTATAAATATCATATGGACACTTTAATTTTAAGCCAGATAGATAGATAGATAGATAGATTGATTGATTGATTTTTTTTTTTGAGACAGAGTTTCGCTCTTGTTTCCCAGGCTGGAGTGCAATGGCACGATCTCAGCTCAGTGCAGCCTCTGCCTCCTGGGTTCAAACGATTCTCCTGCCTCAGGCTCCTGAGTAGCTGGGATTACAGGCATGTGCCACCATGCCCAGCTAATTGTTGTATTTTTAGTAGAGATGGGGTTTTGCCATGTTGACCAGGCTGTTCTCAAACTCCTGACCTCAGGTGATCCGTCCATCTTTGCCTCCCAAAGTGCTGGGATTACAGGTGTGAGCCACTGTGCCCGGCCACCTTATAAATATTTGTGTTACACTGTCAGTCCTCAAAATTCTGTCACCCTGGTCCTTTAGTCTTTTTTTTCTAAATGATCGCTTCTTTAGAGAACTATACTGATAAAAATGAAGTATTACTTTTATGCTCCTTCTTAAATCTGTGTTCCTGTCCTGACTTTGCCTTCCCTTTTGTTATTTTCAGCAGCCTAAAGCGAGGTTTCTTAACCTTGGCATGGTTCAAATTTTGAATCAGATAATTCTTTGTTTCTGAGGGCTCTTGCTTGCATTGCAGGATATTAAGTTGCCAAAGCAGATGTTTATGTGGGCACCCCAGCTGTGACAATGAAACATATCCCCAAACATTGCCAGATATCCCATGGGGGGCAAAATCACTTTAGGTTTAGAAACACTGGCATATAGGAATTGGGTTTTTTTGGATGATCTTATTTTCACTTTAAACTCGTTGTGTCCAAAATCAACGACATTATTCTAAACTGTCTCTCTATTGACAAATTTGTTTGTGTCAATAGTATTGCCATCCTTAAAGTCATTCAGAGTATTAGCTTCTAAGTCATCTAATTGCTTATTTTAAAATGTCTTTAAATGTTGTCAGATAATTCCTGGATTAGGTTGCTCCTTTTCCTCCATACCATCTTTGTCATTCATCCAGTGTTTTATTGCTCCATTCAGCTTTAACCTAACAGCTTTTTTTTTTTTTTTTTTTTTGAGACTGAGACTCGTTCTGTCACCAGGCTGGAGTGCAGTGGCATGATCACGCCTCCTGGGTTCAAGCAGTTTTCCTGCTTCAGATTCCTGAGTAGCTGGGAGCATGGGTGTGCACCACCATGCCCAGCTGATTTTTGTATTTTTAGCAGAGATGGGTTTCACCATGTTGGCCAGGATGATCTCAATCTCTTGACCTCATGATTTGCCTGCTTCAACCTCCCAAAGTGCTGAGATTACAGGTATGAGTCATCATGCCAGGCCTTTATTTTTTTTAAGACAGAATCTCGCTCTGTTGCCCAGGCTGGAGTGCAGTGGCACAATCTCAGATCACTGCAACCTCCACCACCTGGGTTTAAGCAATTCTCCTGCCTTAGCCTCCCAATTAGCTGGGTGTACAGGCACATGCCACCATGCCCGGCTAATTTTTTTGTTTTTAGTAGAGGCAGGGTTTTACCATGTTGGCCAAGATAGTCTTGATTACCTGACCTCATGAACTGCCTGCCTCGGCCTTGCAAAGTGCTGGGATTACAGGTCTGAGCCACTGCGCTTGGCCCACAGCCATCTTTTAATGCCCACTCTTCAATAATGTCTTTCCCACCTACTTCATTTTCCATTCATTGTTTGAGTCTCTAAGCTACTATGATGCTCACCTTCAGTGTCATGCATTTAGTATTTTAAATGTTCTCTAAATTGTTTCACATGCATTTCTTCCCAGGTCATTTGTAAGGTCATTGAGTGCAGGGTCTCCTTATCTCTCATGTGTTTTCTTCACCATAGTTAATGTAATGCTACTTACATAATAGACTGTCCATAAATATTTGATTATTGCTAGCAATAATCACAAGTTGCAAAAGAATAAAATACCATCATCATGATGATGTTTGATACCGTCAGCTAACATCTTTTGAATGCTTAGCTTGTACCAAGAAGTGTTCAATGTTGTCCACATATTATCTCATTTAATCCTCACCGCATATCCCTATGTGAAGTAGCTTCTGTTACTATCTCTATTTCATAGAGGGGGAAATGGAGGATTAGAGAGGTTAAGTTACACTTGTCCGTGTTACACAGCCAATAAGGGGTAGGGCAGGAATTCCAATCAAAACCTGTCTTATGACAATCTTAGGTAGATAATGGTGGAGCCATCTCTCCTCCTTTAACAGAGATTTTTGTACTTAATTACATAAAATATAACCATGAAAAGCAAAAATGATGTAACAGCGATGGAAATCATTGCACTATTGAAATGGAGTTGAAATACTGAAAAATGACCACACTTTGTACTCTTTCTTTTGTCATCTTTCTGACTTTGGCTCTAACTCTAATATTCCCAGTACATTGGTACAAATTTGGAATGTGGGATGCTAATATCTCTGTTACTTTTTCCCTTACAGTAACTGACTATACTACTGGCAGAGTTGGAGCCCCTCTTATTTGCTGTGAGATTAAGCTAAAAGACTGGCAGGAAGGTAAGAATTTTATGGAAAGCTCTAGTAATTCAGGATATGCTGAAAACTACTATCAGCTTTTAGACTTTAATTTATTTAAAGTCTGGGGATACAAACAATTCTCTGCTGTTTTACTGTTGCCTATCCCAGTGCATTCTTTATCCTCAGTGATATCTTTAGGTTCCCACGAGGAAAACAAACTCTCTAGAATCTAAGATTAATGATTCTGAACTTGACAATACTTCAAGGTAAACAGAAAAAAATTCCTACTGGGGCTTTCTCTGGGATTGGAGAAGGTGAGGATCCTTGAAATTTGACTTTACTAAAGAGAATGATATGGAAATTTGACTTTACTAAAGAGAATGGACTAAGAAAGAAACCCCAGATTTTTAGGAGATAGAGTGATGGGTTGCACACATACACACACCAACTTCTTGGATCTTGACCTGAGCAGAGATTTTCATAGTTCAGACTCAACTGTTCAGCTGTTTGTATACTTGAATTTTTATATGTACCTGCAGAGACAAGCCACTTAGAGGAAACCTACGGACATTGATGATTATCCTTTCTATAAATTAGCTGAAGGCAAATCTATCTTCTTAATGAAAGATACTAAACATAGACATTAACTACAATAAAGTAGATTGTTAAATAAGTAATTAATAGCCTAGCCATGCCAGATAAAGGAAGAATAATTAAAATGCGTAAGATTTTAAAAGAGAATATTTACCTTAGGATGGAACCATGGGCCAAAAATTTAAAGTACGTGTTACCTTGCAGGATGCAACCCTTAGGTTGTCCAAACCTTAAAAAATCAGTATGTTTTTATCTAACATAGACTTTAAGTTTCTAAAGCATTTTTTAATATGTGCTATTATTAGTGCTCTATGAGCAAATGACTATTTCTTTTTAAAAAACACGTTTTAAAAAGCCAGTTGCATTCCCAAGAGTTTTACACCTTGGGACCTAGTCTTCTCTTCTTCCATGGTAATGGCATTCCAATTTTACCATAAAAGTCTGAAGGAAATAGTATCTGCATATGTGTTTTGGACATCAACATCAGAATTATTTTACTAGGTAAGTTTTTATTTGTTAGGCAGTGGAATCAGAGAAATGTTTAAAGGGAAAAATCTCCTTACCAAGTTTTTCTATAATTTTTATTTTCTGATTTCCTGGTACTGGGCCTTAATATCAGTTTTGGGGAGTAGGTCCATTGTTAAACATGTATTTGGAGTTTTCCTTGCTGTGAAGACTCCTTGGCTTTATACTGTAGGAGTAATTTCAGTTTTTTTCATACAATGGGTTTATCATGTTGAAATTTTGAATAGTTTTAAATTTATCAGATCAGCTAACAGCTGAAAGGAATCCTGATGTTAATCCTTTTATGACACAAAATCTAATCTGTATCTTAGTTTACAAATTTAGATTTTCTTAAAGTAAGCTTTATTCAGTAATAAAGAGGTAATGCATAGTGTTAAAATATATTAGTAGTTATTGTCAATTAGTTTAGTGTTTGAACTTTTAAAGTCATGACTGGCCATAGGCAAAACTAATACAATTTCCTTCCTGTTTCCCATAGTCCCCTTTTCCTTCTCACTTTATGGCACTACCTTTTTAAGGTACTTACTACATGTTCTCTTTGATTAAAATCTCCTTAGAAAAATATTTGAAATGCATTGATATCAATGTGTTAGTAATTTACTTATAACAGCTTCAAGTGTTACTCTTCCTGGGGTGAAGAGCTCTATGAACACCTAGCTGGTGGTGTTCTGTGAAATGCTATGATATGGGAAGGTTTGAGATGGGTAATTGTTAGTGGTGATTATCATTGAATCTTTCCTGGTGTTTTTAAAATCACAGTCACCCACTATCCTCATGTAAATCTTAGGAAATATAACCTAATGTTCTCTCATAAAGTGATATAAAATTTGATCAGCAGAAAAATACTAACATACAAACTTTAAGAATGAATGAAAGTAGATTTTGTTGTAGAACAATAACAAATTTACTTTTATGATTTCTAGGCGGTTATACAATTAATGACAAGCCTAACCCCAGAGGCGAAATCGTAATTGGTGGACAGAACATCTCCATGGGATATTTTAAAAATGAAGAGAAAACAGCAGAGGATTATTCTGTGGATGAAAATGGACAAAGGTGGTTTTGCACTGGTGATATTGGAGAATTCCATCCCGATGGATGTTTACAGATTATAGGTCAGAATGTTTACTTTTTATGGTTTTCTTTAGTTTTTATAACTTCAATATATATGAAAGGAATATTGATCAGTCATCAGTAAGGTTGATGGTTTCATTCATTCAAATTCTGGACAAGTTATTTAACTTATGTATGAGCTTTTCCATCAGTAAAACAGGGACAATACCAACCTCATAGGGCTGTTGCTAAGATTAAATGAGTTGATATATGTAAAATATTCTAAACAGAGCCTGAACGTTAGTGTAAGTACTAGCAGCAGTAGCAATAGCAGCATTGAGTGTAGTGAGAATGGGCAGGGAAATAGCAGATTAGTAATGAGAAAACAAAAAAGCTCAGAGGAGGTCTTTCTTGGTCAACCACATGTGATTTTTGTATAACTATATCCGTACCATACTCTATGCTAGGCCTTCCTCACTGTACCTTTCCACACAAGGGGCAGCATGGACACACACACACACACACACACACACACACACACACATATATATATTTTACTGTTGGCTGCTTATATGGGTCTATCTAGGCCTGAACTTTAGAAAATTAGTATCAATTCTTAGCACTAGTCAATTTTGAGAATGTCAGTTACTTTGGCATTGTCCTTATTGAACCTGTTGAAATGGAGCTTTATGTTCAAGAACTGACTCCAAAATGGGCCCTTGTGATATTCACTTTGATGAGGCAAAAGTTAAAACAAAACTTGTTGATGAGGACCGCTCAGCAGGATCCCAATCAGGTCTTTTTTAAGATATAGAGTTTCCTTACCTATGTCTAGTGACTGATTTCAATGTGTCTCTGGACCTCATGATATTTGACCTGAATATCGTTAGAGATTTCCTGGGAAAATTGGTTCTTCATCTAGAAATTTGATCTGCTGGGAAAATTTCCAGGAACCAATGGTTCAGTTGAGAACCAATAAGCTTTTTTTCCCCTTGTTTCTCAACTGCACTGGAATCAAAGGTTATTTCTGTAGAGTGGGCTCCCAGGCTATGGGTAGGCAAATCAGCACTCACACACAGGTTCCCAGGCCATGTGATGATTATTCAAGCTGTGCCATCCTGTGCTAGCACTTTCTTAGAGCACTGTCATTTTAACAAGATAATGTCAAATGTGGAAAAGGAGAGTTAAGATGTGTTAAATGTGTTCTATATGCCAGACATTGTGGGATATGTCTGTATGAGGCAGGCATCATTATCTTGATAAAACTGAGGATTAAGAGGTTAACTGACATGCCCAGAATCACTTATCTAGTACCCAGCAGAGTTACCATTGAAATTGAATGTTCCAAAGTCCTAGTTCCTTCTATTAACTTCATTATAATGTTTAAGATTATAATAAGATGCCAAGCTTTGGATATAAAGTGTAACTTTTAGCCAATACTTACTTAACTAGGGATTTTCCTTTTAACTGGTGTGTATGGGCAAGCATTATATAGATGCAGTTTTTGCCACTTTAAAAGTAATGGCAAAAACCACAATTACTTTTGCACCAACCTAATAATAATTTTAGAAGAAATAGTTTTGTACATAACGATTAAGGTAATAATATTCAAAGAAGACAGTCAGAATTGCCTGTACCTTAGTAAAACAGACTATGGATGACTTGACATTCTTTATGACTTACAGATCGTAAGAAAGATCTAGTGAAGTTACAAGCAGGAGAATATGTATCTCTTGGGAAAGTAGAAGCTGCACTGAAGAATTGTCCACTTATTGACAACATCTGTGCTTTCGCCAAAAGGTAACTTTCCAAAGTTGTATTTTTTTGTTTTATAAGTCAAAAGATATTTAGAAAACAATGTGATTAATTACTTATTGTCATAAGGGTAACATCCATTTCTCTTAGAATTTTCATCAGATCTGGGGAATTGTACATTTATGAAAGTTACTGAATTCAATAGCTTGAACATCATTTGAGATAATGCAGACATGTTAACTATTTATTGGACACCTGCATCTTGCTAAATACTTAACTTATGTCACAAGTTATTTCATTTAACATCCACAACTGAGACTTAGCATAAGTAATTTTCAGAAACAAGTAAGACAACTACTACATTTGAGATGAGTTTTGAACCCAAGTTTTTCTAAATCAAAAGTCTTAAGAGACTCAGTCAATTTCTTTATGTGTTGATATATCTTATTTTTATGGGGTTTATTCTTTTTAAAAATTGTAATTGTGGTAAAAAGCATATAAGGTAAGATTTAGCATCTTAACTATTTCTAAATGTACAGTTCAGTAGTGTTGCATATATTTACATTGGTGTGTAGCCAATCTCCAGACCTTTTTTTTCTTGCAAAATAGAAACTCTATACCCATTATTAAACAACAACTCCCATTCTTCCTCCCTGTTTCCCCTGGAAACCACCATTCTACTTTCTGTTTCTGTGAATTTGACTTCTCTAGAAATCTCACATAAGTAGAATTATATAGTTTTTGTCTTTTTGTGTTTGGCTTAATTCCCTTAGTATAATGTCCACAAGGATTATCCATGTTGTAGCATATGTCAGAATTTCCTTCATTTTAAAGGCTTAACAATATTCCATTGTATCCATAGAATGTATGTTGTTTGTATATTCATTATCAGTGGATACTTTGGTTGCTTTCCCTTCTTGGCTGTTGTGAATAATGCTCCTAGGAAAATGGGTGTGCAAATATCTCTTTGAGATTCTGCTTTCAGTTATTTGGATAAATGTCCAAGAATTGCTGGATCACATGACAGTTCTGTTTTTAATTTTTTAAGGAACTGCAATACTGTTTTCCACAGGAACTGCACCATTTTTACATTCCTATAACAGTACACAGCATTCTATTTCCTCCACTTCTTCGCTAGCACTTGTTTGTTTTTTATAATACTCATCCTCATGGATGTGAGAGGATATTTTATTTTGGTTTCGATTTGCATTTCCCTAATGATTACTGCCACTGAGCACCTTTCCCTATGATTGTTGGCCATTCATGTATTATCCCTGGAGAAATGTCTATTCAAGTTCTTTGTTCATTTTTTTAATTGAGCTCTTTGGTTTTTTGTTGAGTTGTGGAAATTATATATTCTGTTTATTAAGCGTTATCAGATAGATCATTTGCAAATCTTTTTTTCTGTTCCATAGATAGCCTTTTTACTCTGCCAATTGAGTCTTTTGATACACAGAAGTTTTTAATTTTGACGTAGTCGCAGTTATCTGTTTTTGCTTTTCTTGCCCTTGCTTTTGGTGTCACATCCAAGAAATAGTACCAAATCTATTCTCATAAAGTGTTTTTTCTGTTTTTTTTCCTAGCAGTTTTATAGTTTTATTAGATTGGTACAAAAGTAATTTCGGTTTTTGCCATTAATGTATAAACCCACAATTACCTTTGCACCGAACTAATAGCTCTTAAATGTTTAGCTTTTTTATCCATTTTGAGTTAATTTTTATATATATTGTAAGGTAAAGGTCCACCTTCATTCACTGCAGGTGGATATCCAGTTTTCCTAGCATCGTTTGTTGATGAGACTGTCCTTTCCTCATTGACTGGTCTTAACACCCTTGTCAAAGATTATTTCTCCATAGATACAAGGGTTTACTTCTAGTTTCTCTATTCCATTGGTCTATATGTCTGTCTTTATGTTGGTACTGTGGGTTTTATTATTTCCTAATGAAATTTTAATAAATAAGAGAAATATATATTTGAATTATCTATACTGTACTGTTTCATTGGCTAATTTATGAATAACTTTTCTCAACGGTATCATTTCTAGTTTATTTTCTATCTTTTTAGTGACCAGTCCTATGTGATCAGTTTTGTGGTTCCTAATCAGAAAAGGTTGACACTTTTGGCGCAACAGAAAGGGGTAGAAGGAACTTGGGTTGATATCTGCAATAATCCTGCTATGGAAGCTGAAATACTGAAAGAAATTCGAGAAGCTGCAAATGCCAGTAAGTAAGAAATTGGTAGACTCGTATCGTCCCTAAAAGTCATCTAATAATGTCTTTTGCATTAGGTTCTTCGAGATGTTCGCTTTAATAATAAAATACAGGGTTTTAAGAAACCTACTTCTTAAATATGTATAATGAATTTCCATGTTGGAACAAATCTTCAGTGTCATGTAGTAGAATAATCTATCTAGTTCTTTATTGCATGTTTTAACATCTTTGATCATCTAGCCTGTGTTTGGAATGGTCCATGTTTGGGTAGATCTGTTATACAAGTCTACTTTGTGTCTGCAAAGTAGAAATTAATAACTTTAAGTTTAGTAACTAGTGTTTTAACCCTGATTATGCTTTGTGTGTATACTTTGGCTCTGCAAATGGACTATCTCAGATGATGCATTAATAACCAATCGGAGAACATCTGATTATATAGTATGTGCCAGGAATTGTGTCACACACTAGGAATACAGAACGTAGTAAGACTCATTTCTTGCTCTCATGTAGTTCATTATCAGGTAAGAGGGGCACATAAGAGAGACAACAATCTTAACAGCAATATAGAGATAATCATGGTACCTCAGATGAGGGTACCTAACATACCTGGAAGGACATGGAATAGATGTCACTTAAGCTCATTCTTAAGGGTTGATTAGAAGTTAACCAGGAAGGACATTCTAGGCTAAGAAGCCACATGAGTAAAGGCAAATAGGTATGTAAAGGATGATCTGTGAGGGAACTACAAGGAATTTGGCGTTGCTGGTACAGTATAAAGTATGAGGTAAGGCTGTAGAGGTTAGCAGAGACCAAGTTGTATAGTGCGTTCTATGCTGTGTTCAGAAATTTGGATGTAATCCTATAGGCAGTGGGGAGCCATTGGCAGGTTTTACTAGGTTAGTGACGTGGTCAGGTTTGCATTTTGGATAGATGCAGTCACTCTGGAGGCCGTGCTGAAGATGTATTTGAGAGAGACTGGACTGAGGCAGAGGGCCAGTTTAAGACGGCTGTAGGAGGGGAGTGTTGAGTAATGAGGACCTGAAGCAGGGAATCAGGAAACATGAAGTGAAATTGGCATACTTCAATGATTAATTGGATAATGTAGACAAGGGAAAAGAGAAGTCTAGATTAGCCCCCAGATTTGTAGCTGAAGTGACAAGGTAAATACTACTTACTACTGATTGAGCTAGAAAATACAAGAGGAAGATCCGGCATATACAAGAATATGATGAGGTCAGTTTGGGACACACGTAGTTTGAAACACCTTTTGGACAGTCAAAGTTAAAATGTCCAGCAGGTGGTTGTGTATAGTCCAAATCTTATTCGGAGAGGCCTGGACTATACTATAGACTGGGGGATAATTGAAACCAAGAAAGCAGATGGGCCAACCTTGTGTGAGATTGTAATGGGAGAACAGAAGCTGTGGATGGGTCTCTGGACAACACCAGCATATAAAGAATGGATGAAGAGGCCGGGCGCGGTGGCTCAAGCCTGTAATCCCAGCACTTTGGGAGGCCGAGGCAGTTGGATCATGAGGTCTAGAGATCGAGACCATCCTGGTCAACATGGTGAAACCCCATCTCTACTAAAAATATAAAAAAAATTAGCTGGGCATGGTGGCGTGTGCCTGTAATCCCAGCTACTCAGGAAGCTGAGGCAGGAGAATTGCCTGAACCCAGGAGGCGGAGGTTGCGGTGAGCCGAGATCGCGATTGCACTCCAGACTGGGTAATAAGAGCGAAACTCCATCTCAAAAAAAAAAAAAAAAAAAAAAGAAAAGAATGGATGAAGAAAGAGATGTGTGTGGGAAGCATAATTTGCAAGATGCCAGAAGATCAAAGCCCATGCAGACCACTGCTAAGAGTTTCAGGAAAGAGTAATCAACAGTTTTAAATTAGCAGTAAGGCCTGACAAAGCTTATTGGAACACTGATTGGAAAATTAAAGAGATTAAAATTAATGCTCAACTTAAATAGTAGGCTTTTTTTTTTTTCTTTTTTCCAACAAGGGATTCCATGTGGGTAGGCTGATTTTATAACCTTTTTTTTTTTGGAGATGGAGTCTTGCTCTGTCACTCAGGCTGGAGTGCAATGGCATGATCTTGGCTCACCACAAGCTCTGCCGCCTGGGTTCAAGGAATTCTCTTGACTCAGCCTCCTGACTAGCTGGGATTACAGGCATGCACCACCATGCCTGGCCAATTTTTGTATTTTTAGCAGAGATGGGGTTTCACCATTTTGGTCAGGCTGGTCTCAAACGCCTGACCTCGTGATCTACCCACCTTGGCCTCTCAAAGTGCTGGGATTACAGGCATGAGCCACCATGCCTGGTCTTTATAACCTTTTTTAAGTTTCATTTTTATCAATATAACAAGCATATATAATTTTTAAAATATCAATATTGTGGACTTGCAACAAAAAGCAGCCCATATTGTATCCCTCTTTCCCCAGGTCTCATCTGTCTTCAACTTTAGTTGTTTTGTTAAAGTCTCTGACATTCGCCTCCATTTTTCTAAAGAAAATTGTTATATTGCTCCTTCTTGAATTTTTAATTTGTAATATTATCTATGGACTTCGAACCACCGAAGATTTAACTTTTTTATAACCATTCTCCTCTTCTCCCCCCCTACACTCTTTCTTTTCCAATATATAATATAATTCCCATTTTAAACCCAGGTTTACCTTATGACTATGAAAATATTCACAGCTGAACTACATAGTGTTTTATGATTATATTTCCTTTCTTGGACAATTTTGTGGTTTTCCCTGGATCTTAAAATTTCCTTTCTTTATTAGTTTTCTGTATACCTATTCTTAAGTTTTCCTGTAAACTCTGATCAAATTGTAAAAATTCTCCCTGATACAGGAAAGGATAGCGGGTCTGTATTTTTTTTCTCAGAGACATACTTCTTAGAGCCCTTTATCCTTGTGCTGAAATTTAGACTGTTTGCTCCCCAAGGCTTCCGTTTACTGTCATCCTGGGAATTTCCTTTGCTTCTCTCTTATGTTGGATCCTGTTCCTGGATCTCATATCTGTCTTTTTGCTTGTTTACTTGCTAGTTTGGATAGAGCACATCCTTCAGCAGCTCCCTGAGAAAGGTGCATAGGAGGTAAATTTTTGAGACTGTGTTTGCATGTCTGAAAATGTTTTTATTCTGTCCCCACCCTTGAGATGTGTCTTGGCATATTTTAGAATGATAAATTCTAAATCATTTTTCCTGAACACTCACAGACTTGGTTCTGTTGTCTTCCAACTCCACTGTTGCATCCTGATTCCCATTTATTTCTGTATGATCTATTTTATCTCTCCTAGCTTTCAGAGTCATGTTAATTTCTGGTATCTTCGTAGTTCATAATGATGTATCTTAGTGTGGGTCTTTGATCATTTATCTTTGTGCATACTTGGTGTGGGCCTTTTCAGTCTGGAGATCTCTGCCCTTTAGTTCTGGGAAATGTTAATTTATTTTTTGTTTGTTCATTTGCTTTTTTCCCATAATCCCTCCACCCTGCCCTGTGCATCTGTTTCTGTATGGCTGTTGGACTTCCAGCTTTCATTCTCTAATTTTATTATATTTTTAAAATTTTCTTTTCCTCTTTTTGTTTTATATTCTGGCAGAGTCTCAACTTTATCATCTCTTCGACTACTGAATTTCCAGTTTCCACTGTCAGAATTTTAAGTTTCAAGAGCTTGTTCCTGTCCTGTCATTGTTCCTTTTAATAGCACCCTGTTGCTCTTTCATGGATGCAGTTGATGCATTGTCTCTTATTCCTCTGAGGATATTAAAAGGAATCCTTTTTATGTAGTTTTCTTCTGTTATTGTCTCCTTTTCCCCCTCGTTGCACTTTATGCTTGCTTTGGTCATTGCCTCCCAAGTGTCTGCTGATCCTTGTATGTCCATATTTAAGAACCAGGTACTAAAAAACTGTTTAGAAAGCTTACTGGGCTTCACTGAAAAGGTATTCAAATGTTCGTGTCTTTTTCTCTTAAGTCATTCTATTTCTCCAAAGGAGATTTCTCCAGTCTCTTGCCCTGGTGATACTAGCCTGACTGCCAGAATTCTGGTAACCAAAACGTAAAGGAGTTATTATATTAATATATATATATTATATATTATATATATATAATCACTTGATAGTAGTTTATCTTTGGGTGGTGAGATTACATTTTGGTATATATATATATATATATATATATATATATATATACACACACACACACACACACACACACACACACACTTAACCTGTCAACATCATCAAAGTTTTTCTATGTCAATAGATAGAAAATTACAGTATTGGCTGTACGCAGTAGCTCATGCCTGTAATCCCAGCACTTGGGAGGCCGAGGCAGGTGGATCACCTGGGGTCAGCAGTTCAAGACCAGCCTGGCCAACATGGAGAAACCCCATCTCTGCTAAAGATACAAAAATTAGCTGGGTGTGGTGGCGGGCGCCTGTAATCCCAGCTACTCAGGAGGCTGAGACAGGAGAATTGCTTGAACCTGGGAGGTGGAGGTTGCAGTGAGCCGAGATTGAGCCACTGCTCTCCAGCCTGGACAACAAAGAGTGAAACTCCATCTCAAAAAAAAAAAAACTTACAGTATCATTTTAAATACGAAATAGTCCCAGTATATAAATAGCTATTTAAGTCCCTATTGGATTTTTAGGTGAGTTTCACTTTTTTCCCCATCAGTATAAATAAATATAACATGAATCTTATATACTCAATAATTATTTTCTTATGTGATTATTTTCTTAGCATGAATTCCTAGAAACAGAATTTCTGAGTCAAAGAAAGTATACATTTTAAAGACTTTTTTTCCTCAGTGCCAAATTGCTGCCTCTCCCAGGAAAACTGAACCGTATCTATCATATATGGTTTCACATATCTATCAGAAATAGATGAATATACCTATTTCCCTAACGGAGCTCCTATAATTTCTATTTATCAAAAATTTAACTACTTACATACCATTTTGGTTTTAAAATATAGGTTATAGTGATAGTTTTTCTACCTGAAAACTAATTTTTCCCCAGGAACAATTTTCTGAACTCTGGACACTGTAAAGTTTTAAATAACAATTGCCTCTTAACATAATCAGATTGAAAAAACTTACTTATTTTATTCCTATAAAGACAGTGTGACATAATAGTTCCTTCTTCAAGGTGGTTTTGTTATAATATTGTTGATATAACATACTTTTATATTAATAACATCAGACTCCCAGAAACTTTTGTTACAAACCCTGATTTTGCTTTTAATATAGTATTTTCAAAAATATATTTTCTTTAAATAAGTATTTAAGTATAGCATTTCAAATATAATATTTTCTTTAAATATAGTATTTCAGTAAGTTGATATTGCACTGTACTTATTCTTAGTCATCCTCTGAATGTACTAATGGATTAGAATATGACTTGAATGATTTTCCATTGCATATTTAATTGTGTAAAAGCAACAATGAGGGGAATCAAGCTGCGTCCCAATTTGGTAGAAGGCAGAATAAAATCCTAGGACCCAGTAGGCCCTCATAATTTTCCTGTGCTTGGAGTGAGGCATTTAATTCATGATTTGGATAATGAGTGCTAATCATGAGCTAAATGTATAAATCATGAACCTTTTGTGCCACAAAAGATTTATCTTGCCAACAATTTGCTTCAAATTATAATTTCAGAGACTTATGCAAAAAATTGTAAAATAGTCTTGATTGTATTCAGCAAATCTGTCAGAAATTATACATCTTTCATAGCAAGCCTCTTCATATTTTAAGTATAATTGCGAGATATACATAGTATCATAAGAATGCAAAATACTTGTTTTGGATAATTTGAGCAACTACTAATGGCTATAAAAATCGATTATTTGCTACGACCTGCTGGTCACATTTCATAATGTTCTAGTTAATTCAGATAAAAATGCCACAATTTTGTTTTTGCTTTTGTTTTCATTCCCATAATCTTTCTAAGTTGTTGGCAGTTTATTCTATTTATAGGAAACTGTGACTGTTGATTGCTTTCTATGGCTTGTGGTATTAGATAATGTTTAGGAGTTCTTCAGATGAAATCTCTATAGCAGTCTATTTTTTGGCTTTAAAGCAGGACTTTAATAAAGACTAAATAGGAAGATTGTTATCACCCTGCTTTCATTTGTTTGTGTGCAACTGAAATAATGCGTTTGCCTTGTCCCAATTTTGTCAGTGTTTCTGGACTAGGACCTCTGTATGTAAGAAAAGTAAAATGAAACAAAAAATTAGGGAGCCAAGTTTGTAGTTGAGAATTTAACCGTTTCCTTGAGTTTCAAATGTAACCTTGGGAGCAGATAGTCTTATTTTATGAACCTCTGTATAACTGAGCTGTACTTTATGAAAAGAGTAGACCTGGTTAATTCAAGCAAATTTTATGTTCCTTTACTACCCGTTCAGACATTATTTTTAGGAACTTGGCTCTAACTTATGTTTGAAAGATTATTTTTCATACTCAGCTTTATATTTTTCTGTTGTTTTCATGAGAAACTCACTAAAATGTAGACTAGCACTAGAAAAGAACTTTCGTGATGTGAGTTCTTTGTGCTTGCCACTGAAACCAAATCGTTTCTAAAGTCATCTAGGCTATTTAGTAGTAGTTTTAAAGAATGTGCTGATGTTTGCTTCTTAGCAGTTGGTGTTTTAAATAATCACATAAAATAAAGCTCATCTGTTTATTAACGTTACTGTTAATAGGCCTCCATAATCTAAAGAATTACCCTTGTATTCATAATAAATAACTTGATGGCATATAATTTATGGAATTTAAAAGTATTAATACTATATTTATTACCTTTATGTCCTTACTTCCTTATATTTTTATAATATATATTGAGTTCTCTAACTCAAATATAATATTCATTGCATCAGTTTTAATACAATTTAAAGATATGAAATCCACAATCCCTTTTTTATCTGTATTTGAATATGTAGTAAAGCTTATAAAGAATACTTGTCTACAGGCTTAATTTTCTGTGGAATGAATTCATAAACTTGTATATGTTTATGGAAGGCTCTCAACCTAACCCTATGGATGGCAGTGAAACAAATCAAAGACCTTGCTTTTATGGAGCTTACATTCTAGCTCCATGGTGAGACAAATATATAATATGTTGGGTAGTGATAGGTACTTTGAACAAAGCACAGTGTTAAGAAGATATAGAGAGACAAAGGGACTTTTCTTTTGTTATGAGTGATCAGGGAAGTCCTCTCTGGGGAGGTGGCATTTGAGCAGACATATAGACGAAGTATGGAAGTGAACCACACAATTGTATTGAGAAAGACCATCCCAGGCAAATATAAAATCTCTGAAGAGGAAGGTGTGTGTGTGTGTGTGTGTGTGTGTGTGTGTGAGTGTAAATAATGTGTATATGTATGTATATTATAATAACTACATAGACAAAAACTATCCAACTGAAACAACTTACGTGTGCTTTGAGAAATATAAAATGAAATTGTAAGGTAGAGGTAGCATTAATAAACTATCTAGTATACCATTAAATAAGTTTGTGGTGATTGGTGATTCATCACCTCAATCATCTAGGTAAGTCCTGAAAAACTCATATTTTATTAATTGCTTCTCTCTTCTCTTCTATCTCTTTACCCACTCCTTTCTCCTCTCTTCCCCCCACTCCTTTTCACCCATCTTTTCCCTTCTAATTTCAGTGAATTTGGAGCGATTTGAAATTCCAATCAAGGTTCGATTAAGTCCGGAGCCATGGACCCCTGAAACCGGTTTGGTAACAGATGCTTTCAAACTGAAAAGGAAGGAGCTGAAGAACCATTACCTCAAAGACATTGAACGAATGTATGGGGGCAAATAAAATGTTACTCTTTTATTGACACTTGTGCAGGAGGTAGCCTGGTGGTTTTTCACTTCTCAAGTTTTACGCCTTTGTTGAGCTGTCTGTTAGAAAGCAAGGTATATTATTCTAAAGATACAGTCAAAAGAAAACAAAACCAAAAGTGATTAAAGTTGTTGTCCAATTTACTTTAGTTTTGCATAGTTCTAGTGCAACTGAAACTGAAAAGTTATTTCCCTTTAGCTGTGTTATTATAGAGCAGAAATTTTGTTTTTAAAAATTAGCCTAAGATATATTTGTTTTTATAAAGAAAAATATTTACTGTTGAACAAAATAAATTGGAGTTGGAGTAGAATGTAGTTTGAGGAAATTTGCAGCTTCCAATGCCTCTTGTCTTCCTATTTCAGAAGGAGTTTAAATATTAAGCATGACAGAATATATGTATTAACACTACTCAAAGCAGAAGTGCTGCAGGGCTTTAAAATTCTCTTCCAATCATTTATCTTGAAGGAAAAATTCAATAGTAATATAATACACAAAATCAAATAATACCTTAGAAGGTATTAAGATTATAATTGTTGCATAGGTTAGATATAGAGTCATTGTAACATTGTGAATAATTACAGTGCCTAAAGTAAGAATAAAATAACATATACAACACCAAAAAATATCTAGTAATATATTTAAAGGGAAATTGAGCTGCTCTTTTGAAACTTTGAGATCTAAAAATAACTGTAATTATTTGAATGACTTAAGAGGAAAGTACATTTTGTAAAATGCTGAAAATTGTCTTTTTGTGTTTATTCAAACTGAAAAGCTGAGACCAAGAGCAAAAAGATAGGAAAGTAATAAAAATTTAACAGGCAAACATTTTCTCTTAGAAACGAGATAAAATCATGAGTATTTGGAATTAGAACTCTTACACATCACTGAACATGGGAAAGAGATTTAAACTCTGAACTTATCTTTGATAACAGGGATTGATTTTAAAATGTACTTGTATTAAATTACATTTGTAATTTAAGGTCTGTTTGCTGTTGCTGATTTGATTGTTGGTCAGTAGTTTGCATTTCAGAAAGCCTTTCATTTTGCTTTAATTTTAGCAAAGCGGGTTATAATGAATAACTTCCCCAATATCTTGCTCGAACTTACAGGTGATTAACTTGGATGAGTTTTGTGAAGTTAAAGGGAAGAAAACACTGTTATCATTTTTTCCTGTTTGGAAAGAGTTTAGAAACTGGAAATACTGGATTTGGGATAAGGACTGATGTTTGTGCAGTAACTTGGAGTGTGGTTTCTTTTTGAACCTTTAATGACAACCTGGGATTATACATTCCTGACAGATATTCACACTTGAAACATAGTTACTGTAAAATGCAAAAATTCTTAATACTGTTATTCTTTGCACTTTTTCTTAATCATTTTATATATGCATATATATATATATATGCTGCTTATGTTCTTTTGTACAGATGTGAACCACCATTGCAACAAAATAAGTTCCTTTTGCTCTAAAATATTTATAAAGAAAATACTTAAGTGTTATGTATGTGGCGGTAATAAGGGAAAAATCAAGTATTATAAACAAGAATGAAGGTTTTTATAAAGATTTCTGTTCAGCGTTTTGCAAGTTAAAATTCTAGGAAAGTTTTTCCTGAAGTTATGTGTGTGTGAGAATTCTCATTCCTCCCAACTTGACTTTGAAGAGTGAAAAACCATTATTATCAAGTAGACTATTATCAGCTTCTATTCCTGCCCTGCTATTTATCCCTTAAGAATAAGTTTCTTGGACTTTTCCAATATGTGATTTTTTTTCCCATTTAGAATGGTGATTTTAAAGTGTGAGTGCATGCATTATCTTATCTCAGATATTTGCACCCCCAATCCGCCCCCATCTCCCGAAAGCTAGAACACTGCCAACTGATCTGTTATATAGGTCCTTTAGAAACACATAATTAACACTTAAGGTTGGGTGCTGCTAATTCTTTGCGAAAATCCAAATATTGTTAAGGGACCAGGGAGATGCCACTACCCTTTGATTTTCCATAAAAAAATATATATGTTTATGTAAACAAATCTTTCCATATTCATAGTGACTTTTCAAGTATTTGAGCCTAAAGATTTTGATCTCACATTTTTATAACTGTTTAAATTGTCACATTATTACATACACATCAGCCATCAACTAAAGTTGTACTTCAAAAATTTACAACAATATGTACATTTCTAAGTCAAACACTTGTGACTTTTGTTTTAATTCCATGAATGTTCCTGCCTCCTTGATATCTGTATTTATTCTTTTTTTCTCTAGAGTGGAGGAATAATTGTGTGACATTTCAGAAATATGGATAAATGATTCAAAAAGTCACAGTTAAGGAGAATAATGTTTCTTTGATCATGAATAACTGATTAGTAATTCTTGCCTATATTTTCCTGATAGCATATGACAAATGTTTCTAAGGTAACAAGATGAGAACAGATAAAGATTGTGTGGTGGTTTGGATTTGGAGAGAAATATTTTAATGTTTAAATGCAGTTACAAATTACAATGTATTCATTTTTGTACTTTCTGTTAAAATGCATGATTGTAGAATTGTTTAGATTTTGTGTTTATTCTTGATGAAAAGTTTTGTTTGTTCTTGTTTTTAAGTTTGCACTCAAATCTTAAGAAATAAATTCACCCATGTTATCAAGCCAATTTGTACTTCATTATGCATTGAGATAAAATCTGCAGGCTTGAAGATTATTAACCAAACTTTTAAACACATAATTTTAAAGTACTCATCTCTATGTTTATGGAATTGCATTAAGCATTTAAACCAGCTTGTACAGTCCCATTTGTAATACTGATTTTGGAACAAAACATATTCATGTTGTGTGGATTATTAGTAGGTGCTACCAAATTATAACTGTTGCTTTTAGGCTAATTAATATTTTAGAGAGAAATTGATTTGAGTTATATGAGGGTGTGTATAAAATGGCATTAAAAGCTCTATTTCCTGGCTTTGCCCCTCAGTAGTTGTGTAATTTTTGGCAAATTAATTAACATCTTGGAGCTGCATTTCTCCATCTGGAAAAGGTGGGTTGATGGATGATAGGATCTGCCTAATAAGAATGTTGTGAGAGTTAAAATGTGGAGTGTTTAGAACAGTAGCTTATGTTAGCTATTATTATCATAATCATTATTGTATTGATCATCAGTCAGATTATTTAAGTATTGACTAGCACACTCAGGGCCTTAAAGGAGTGACTGCCCCTGAAGATTTTGTGAAAAATGTTCTAGATTTAGAGGTCAGGAAACCTGGGCTCATTGACACTAGCTTTGTAACCATGGGCAAATCTCACAACCTTAGCCTTAGCCTTAGTTTCTTCTTCCCATTAAAGAAAAAAAAGAAAGCTTAAAAATGAAGCCTTTTGGCCGGGCGCGGTGGCTCAAGCCTGTAATCCCAGCACTTTGGGAGGCCGAGGCAGGTGGATCACGAGGTCAAGAGATCGAGACGATCCTGGTCAACATGGTGACCAGGATCTCTACTAAATATACATAGTCTCTACTAAAAATACAAAAAGTTAGCTGAGCATGGTGGCGCATGCCTGTAATCCCAGCTACTCAGGAGGCTGAGGCAGGAGAATTGCCTGAACCCAGGAGGCGGAGGTTGCGGTGAGCAGAGATCGCGCCATTGCACTCCAGCCTGGGTAACAAGAGCGAAACTCCGCCTCAAAAAAAAAAAAAAAAAAAAAAGATGCCTTTTGCAAAAAGGGAAAGACAAATGACAGAAGAAATAGGGAACATGATAGTCCTTACGGTCCTTCATGTCTAGCTTTAATATTCTGATATTACTGTTCCAAGCTCTATTTTCTTTTCTTTTCTTTTTTTTTTTTTGAGACAGAGTTTCTCTCTTGTTACCCAGGCTGGAGTGCAATGGCGCGATCTCGGCTCACTGCAACCTCCGCCTCCTGGGTTCAGGCAAATCTCCTGCCTAAGCCTCCTGAGTAGCTGGGATTGCAAGCTCCATTTTCTTAAATGATGCTCTAGGTTCTGAGTTTCCCATAAGGCTATGAGGCTATGGATCACAAGAAGTTGAGGATTCTAATAGGTATAAAGAGTCTGTGACTTTTTTTTAAATGTATTTTTATTTCCAGATAGGGTCTCACTCTGTCACCAAGGCTGGAGTACAGTGGTGCCATCATAGCTCACTGCAGCCTTGAACTCCGGGGATCAAGCAATCCTGCCACTTTAGTCTCCCACGTAGCTGAGACTACAGGCATGCACACCCAGCTAATTAATTTTTTTTAAGAGATGGGGTCTTGCTATGTTGCCCAGACTGGTCTTGAACTTCTGGCATCAAGCAATCCTCTCACCTCAGCCACCCAAAGTGGCACTGAGGTGTGATCCACAATGCCACACCCTTATTACAGGTGTGATCCACAGTGCCTGACCCTTATGTTTTATAAAATTTTAATCAGGGTTTTGCACACATAATTTAAAGTAGTGCTTCCAAACTTCTTTTTACTGTGATCCACAATTCTGAGCACACACATTTTATGAAAATATTTTGTGTGTGAAAAAACAATACTAATGAGATGCACACTGGTTTTCTATTCTATTTTATTTATTTAAATGTTGGCTGTGACTCACTAAATTGATTTAATGACCCTGTAAAAGAGTGCTGTTCAGAAGAACTTTCTGTGAAGTTGAAAATGTTCAGTGTCTGCACTGCGCACTGTAATAGTTGCCAGCCATATGTGGCTGTGGACCATTTAAAATGTGGTTATTGTTGGCCAGGCACGGTGGCTCATGCCTGTAATCCCAACACTTTGGAAGACCACGATAAGAGGATTGCTTGAGGCCAGGAGTTCGAGACCAGTCTGGTTAACAGCAGGACCCCATCTCTAAAAAAAAAAATAAATATTAACAAAAATTTAAAAAGATCTTTAAAAAATAAAATGTGGTTAGTGTGACTGAGGAACTGGATTTTTATTTTTATGTCCATATTGGACTGCATCACTCCAGAGAGATTGTAAGTCACAGTTTGAAAAGCACAGTATTCTACAAAGTTTCTGAAAAACAGCTATCCATTGCCTTCATCCTCCCGATTTCCTCTACCTCAGAGGCAACCACTTTTAACTCTTAGTTGATTGTTTGGTTTTTGCCATCTTGTATCCCTGCTTCTTGATTTTATCGACCTTTCATTGTACAGGCACACTTCTCATCCT
Organism: Callithrix jacchus; assembly: GCF_049354715.1. Lineage (NCBI taxonomy): Eukaryota > Metazoa > Chordata > Mammalia > Primates > Cebidae > Callithrix > Callithrix jacchus. Next base: position 106,067,512 of record NC_133524.1, on the reverse strand, counting down.
CTCAATATAAATGCATAGTTAGATCAGTAAGTCTTTACATTATAACTATTGAGAGCTGAAATGGAGTAGGAAGACAATGATTCATTTCCTTCTCCTGACTGCACTTTTAAACCACTGAAGCTAATAATTGTCTTTTTGTCATTTGCTTGATTTTCTTTGTATTTATCACTAAATCACTAACTCTACCACAGGCTCTCCACCAATTGCTTAAAATCTCTCTAGACCTCCAGATAGCAAGAATTATAACAATTTCATCTGGAAGAAATCTCTCCTACAACCAGATCATTTGCCCTTCTTTGCCTGGTGCAGGATCATTATTTTGGTATCTACCTTAATTGTCATCCTGAGAATTCCCTTTACCTTTGTCATGTGTTGGGTCTCCAGTTTTTTGTATCCCGTGTCTTTTTCTTACTTGGGTTATTATTTATTTTTGATAGAATACATTCTACAGTAGCTTACTGAGAAGGGATGAATGGGAAATAAGTTGGAGGTCTTAATTGATAATTTGGTTGGGTATAGGATTGAAAATTTCCTCTCGGTGTGGAAAGCATCATTCCATTGTCAATAAGCTTTCCATCTTATCTCTCCAACAGGAACTTTCCATTCTAGTTCCATTTTTTCTTTTTTTTGCCCTTTATACCAATTTATTTTATATCTTTTTAAAATACCATCCAACAAAAAACAATGAAGTTTACATCTAGGGCAGATATACGTAACTTAAGGCACTTGTCCATCATGCCCATTGAATAACAACTTTGCTATTGAAATTTCTTAAAATTTACCAAATTAAAAGGCTGAGGGATGCAGAAGAAGAAGTATTTTAGTGTAATCTGTAAATTCGCTTTTCTAAGAAAGAAAGTAAATCCTGTTTTCCCCAGATAAGTAAATAAGCAAGAGCTACATGCAGCAGTGTGAGTAGTAAGACCTTTCTCAAGTCTTTCCAAATGAATCAAAGGTGGGTATGCGATAGGAGAAAACATTGATGGAAAAACATTGCAATATATTTATTATAATATATTACAAACATATTTTGTTTGTACAACGAATATATTTAGATAATTTAACATTTTAATAGGCAAGAGGTGGCATTTTAGCAGCAAAGTGCTTAAAGAGTACATTGTAGAGAATTATACAAAAAAGTCTCTCACTCCAGTCAGAACGGGGATTATTAAAAAGTCAGGAAACAACAGATGCTGGAGAGGCCGTGGAGAAATAGGAACGCTTTTACACTCTTGGTGGGAGTGTAAATTAGTTCAAACATTGTGGAAGACAGTGTGGCAAGTCCTCAAGGATCTAAAACCAGAAATACCATTTGACCCAGCAATCCCATTACTAGGTATATGCCCAAAGGACTATAAATCATTCTACTATAAAGACACATGCACATGTATGTTTATTGCAGCACTGTTCACAATAGCAAAGACTTGGGACCAACCCAAATGCCCATCAATGATAGACTAGATAAATAAAATGTGGCACATATGCATGATGGAATATTATGCAGCCATAAAAAAGAATGAGTTCATGTCCTTTGCAGGAACATTGATGAAGCTGGAAGCCATCATTCTCACCAAACTAACACAGGAACAGAAAACCAAGCACTGCATGTTCTCACTCATACGTGGGAGTTGAACAACGAGAACACATGAACAGAGGGAGGGAAACATCACACACCAGGGCCTGTTGGGGGGTGAGGGGCTTGGGGAGGGAGAGCATTAAGACAAAAACCTATGCATGTGGGGCATAAAACCTAGATGACGGGTTGATAGGTGCAGCAAACCACCATGGCACATGTATACCTATGTTACAAACCTGCACGTTCTGCACATGTATCCCAGAACGTAATAATAAAAAAAAAACCTTTAAAAAAGGGCACATAAATGGGTCAACAGCAGGATAGGTAAAAGCCTCAAAGGAAAAATGATGTCATCGGTGTCATGGTTCTGGGAGGAATAACATGTTCTGAATCTGGAACTGTCTGGAATAGATTTAGTTTCCTTGTCTTTACATATTTGAAGACCATGACTGAAGCACTATTTCCACAATAGCAGTAATTAGGAAATGTATAGCCTTTTTTTTTTTAACAGAGGTGTATATAACACCTCTGTTAATGTGCTCAGCAGAGGAATTTTAAGTTGTTGATAGGAGCAAATTCATTGTGATCTTCACTCCAGTATGTCAGGCTCATCTCTCCCAGTGGTTTTTCACCCTGGCTGCACTTAGGAATCACATGGGAAGGTTAAAAACAACAAAAAAACAGAAAAAAAATTCCCATGCCTCATCCACTCTCACTGGTGAATGGAGGCCACCCTGCTAGCTCTTTCAATTCGTTTATTAGTATTTATCTTTAGGATTAAATAAAAAAAATAATTCACAGAGGAGGGGACAGTTTTCACGGTTAACCAAGGAAGGAGGTTCCCAGTTAACTGTTGGCTCTTCTAAATCTTCCTTCTTGGTGGGAACCATTTTTCTTTCACTTTAGCAGGAGTATTAGTCTGTTTTCATACTGCTATAAAGAACTACCTGAGACTGGGTAATTTATAAAAGAAAGAGATTTAATTGACTCACAGTTTAGTGTGGTTGGGGCCTCAGTAAACTTACAATCGTGGCAGAAGGTGAAGGGGAATTAAGGCACCGTCTTCACAAGGCCACAGGAAGAAATGCCAAGTGAAGGGGGAAGAGCCCCTTATAAAACCATTGGATCTCATGAGAATTCATTCACTCGCCATCATGAGAACAGCATGGGGAAATCTGCCCACATGATTCAGTTACCTCCACCCGGTCTCTCCCTTGACACGTGGGGATTATGAGGATTATGGGGATTACAATTCAAGATGAGAATCAGGTGGGGACACAAAGCCTAGCCATATCAGCAAGTTAGCTAGCTATTTCCTTTAACACTAAAAAGAGTGAGAGATTCTGAGAGGTTGAGATATAGAATCAGAACATTTCTTGGAAGACATTCCTAAGGGCATCACAAGTTAGAAATGGCTCCTGTGGTGGTGGAGGGACACTTGGGAGTGCTAAACACCAACTTTCCAAATTCATATTTTTGCCTTGAGGGTATAGGAAATCAATGAAACAAAAACCAAGGGAAAAAGGAAAAGAGAGAATATGCTGAAATTCACCCATCCATGTGTCTCTCCAGAGTAACTTTTGTAGCAGAAATCTGAAAATAATTATTTTGAGGTCAGGTATTTGTTTTGGCACTTGGCTCTTTGCTAGCCCATGAAGTTATAAGAAGCTCCAAATTAGATTTACATACACATACATATAAATTACAGACATGTCCACATATACTTTCTTCTTTATGGCCAACAGCTCTTCTTACAAATGCCTTTCCCACCTTAGCTGTATCTTCAACATTCCTTACCATAGGGCACTCCATGCCCTATATTCAGTTTCGGAAGATGAATAGCATGTATCAACATAGGAAAGTGGCAAAGTGGCTCTCCAAGAGTTGGTGAGGGACAAGATCAGAGAGAAAAATCAGGAAGCCTTCCTGCCTAGATACTGACTGAGAGAGGAATACAGAAAGACAACTGAAATTGCTCAAGTGTGCTCCCCAGCCTTCCTCTAGGTGGCATCATTTCTTACTCAGATCTGCATTTTATTATCCATCAGGATTCATGGTGGTGACAGAATTAACCTTTCTCAGGGAGTCCAAGTGCAGAAAGGATATGAAATCTTCTGTTACATTTCAGCAGGAGTCTTTGTTTTCTCTGCAAGAGGCCTCTGGTCTCTCTCTGCTTGTGAACTCTTCCTTTTTACTTATGGTATGTACAATAGCTCTCTGGACCCCATTTCCCGGGGTTGAGGGCTATCTTGGTCAGTCTTTGGTTTTGCTCAGAGAAGACAAACTCCAGAACCAACCGGCTTGGAGCTACAGGGACTCAACATCCTGTTCCCAGGAGTAAGGTTGTACAAATATGTTAACTTGAGCTATTGACTTCATTCGCTCTCATAAAACTTTGGGAGTTTCTCTTTTACAAGTTTTAAAGACAGATTGAGCACTGGACTTTTCTTAGGTAGCAAAGCCATTTTTATTCTAAAGCCCTGTGAAGTTCCAATACTCCTATATTTCCTTCATCTTAAAACAGGATACTTAAATGCTTCTGGCCCTTCTTCTGTAGTATTGCTAGGTGTTACGAAGAGACAAAAGAGTTACTGTGCTATTAGCACATGATGTCAGACCGTGGGGGTGAATGAGAAGCTGAATTGTGAGCTGAAGAGTCTACATATGTAGAAATTTGGAAAAGACAAAGAGTCTTTCAGGATTTAGTTGCCTGAGGAGGCCTCTTGTCTGAGCCTACTGCTAAAGAGGCGAGAGTGACTCTTACCAAGTTCCAGATAATAACAAGGAGCTTGCATTCATTCCAAGCAGCAGCATCTCTGCCCACTATACTATGAACTTCCTGTTACTCTCACCCCATGTTGTCCTTGAAGGCTGATGGGGCCTTCAAGAACTACATGGAGTGAGAGCGACAGGAATTTCATGGGTTATAGCTTGAGGTTCTACACCAGAGATCTCCAAGAGATTCCTCATGCACCTAAGATATTGATGCCTTCTATCTTTGGGGTGGCCAGCGTTCCCTGGCAGGTTGCTTTTTCATCTATTTATCCCAGGGTGTCAGTATATGTTATCTATGTGTGCTATGTGGTAGAAAGTGTGTCTGTCTCATACACTGTTATATACCTAGTGCCTGCCACTGTACCTAGCAATAGTACATGCTCAGAAAATATTTCATGAGTGAATGAATGAATGAATGAATGAGGAAGCCTAGGCCTTGAAGGATAAGTGAAATTTGGATAACCTGGAAGGGTTAAGGGTTTGCAAGGGTGATGAGCGACAGGAATAGAGTCAGATATGGTCTTGGTATGTGCCAGGCACAATTTGGAGGCAATGAGAAATTATCAGGCCCCATCATGCCTATTTAACATAATACTGGATGAACAAAGAGCCACTGAAGCATCAGTGCCGAAGAACAAAGTAGAAATTAAAACAAACAGGTGGTAGTTGACACAACTGGTCTTGATTTTTCTCTTAGCATCTAATTTCAAGTCAAACTCTATGTGTCCACTATGGGAACAATTTCACATATGGTCTAGGGCCTAATTCCAATAATTCCTAAATGTTCCCATACATCTTTCAGCTTAGAAGCCCTCACTCCAACTCCTTGTACCCCTGAGACAAAGGGACACTGTGATGTCATCTCTCACAATGTGAGATTAGAGCAGTCAACCCTGTTTTTTATTCTCTACCAATATTACAGGCATTGTCTTCCACATGAAGGAAGGATCCTAGTGGCTATTTCCTACTCAAAACTTATATCAGGTGTCACATCCTTAGGGAAATCTGCCCTGAGCTCTCTGAGGTTGAGTCAAATGGTCCTCTCTGGTTCCCACTGCACCGTATGTTTAACGTTAATGAAATAACCACAGCCAACATTATTGAGCATTTACCTGGAATAAATGTTCCAGGCACTATGTTCAGTACTTTGCACGAATTATCTTACTCAATCCTTGCTGCAAAATCCTATGGTAAGCACAGTTACTACTATCTCAATTTTACAATTGAGGAAACTGGAACAAGAATAAGATGAATGATTTTGCTCAAGGTAACACAGCTGGTAAGTGGCCAAGCCAAAATGTAAAAAGGCAGGTTTGTTTGCAGCTGGAGCTGCTGTTCTTAAGCATTATGCTCTATTAACCTTTCACAGCACCTTTTCCACACCTTGTTGTAATGGCCTGGGTAGCATCTGCCTTTCTCCCACCCCCAGAATGTTAGCACCATCACATCAGGAACCAAATCACCAAGTCTCCTCTGGATCCCAGCAAATAACTCAGGGCCTGACACAGAAACGACTGACTAGAAAAACATTCTGGATGAGGAGAAACGAAAACTCCAGGCCTCCACCAGATGGTGCTGTGGGCAACCAAGAGAAAAGTGCCCTCGGACCTCTTCCTTTCCCACTCCTTTCCCAAGAATACTCCAAATATCCACATTTTTAGTTTGTTTTTTCTTTTCCAGAGAAGACTGAGTGGGTGTGAGAAACAGTTTCAAGATAATGTTTACGCAAGAATTGACATGAATTTGACAATTTTATTTATGACCTATGTTTTGGCCCAAAAGGCAAGGTTGACCTTATTCCACTCCACCCTTTTAGATTCATGTACTTCTTTCAAAGATCTCAAAGTGGTTTTTGCACCCTTGTCATCATTACAAAGTTGGAAATAAAATCTGAATTGTTCAAAACATTGGAGGAGGCCGTGCAGTGAAGTGAAAAGGTTTCCTGACTGCAAGGCAGTCAGTAGACTTGGCTTCTGGTGGCTCTGCTATTAACTAATGGGAGATTTCAGGCAAGTGCCTTCACCTCTCTGGACCTTCTCCAACTCTGAAATGTTTCATTTTTCCTGCTAGTTTCTATACAAAGAACGTAGACAATAAAAAAAAATAACTGACTGGTTCAAATCTCAGCGTGACAGCCTATTAGCTAATTGACTTTGGACAAATTACTTAACCTCTCTGCAACTTGATTTCCTCACCTGTATGATGAGAATGCTGTTGTAACTACTTCAGAGGGTTGTTGTTAAGGATTAGGTGAGATAATGTATGTTTAACACAGTGTTTGGCACACAAACTTTCAGTAAAAGCTATTATCACATAGAGCTTACCCTCACATAGCAGTTTCCTAGAGCTTGGGTGTTTATTTAGCAATCACCAAAATTGGGGGAAGTTTTAAGTACTAAACCGCAGTCAGTCAGGCTTGGCCCATTTGTAAGTATAATGATAAATGCATTTTATGGGTGCACTGCAAGGCTAAGGATACAATTGAAGCAGAGAGCTGCACAAATAACCATAAACAATTGGAATCCTCTTACACTGTTGGTGGGAGTCTAAAATGATACAAGCCACTTTGGGAAAAGGTCTGGCAATTTCTTATAAAACTAAAGTACATCTTTCCTATGACCCAGCATTTCCACACCTAGGTATTTATCCAAGAAAAAGGAAAACATATGTCCACAAAAGCAATTGTATGAGAATATTTGTAACAGCTTTATTTTTAATAGTCGGAAGTTGGAAGCAGACCAAGTGTTCATTAGTAGGAGACTGGATAAACAAACTGTGGTAGCGTCACACAGTGGAGTACCACTTGGCAATAAAAAGGAACAAACTACTGATACTTGAAACATCATGTATCATGATTCTTATGACACATGAGAATCATGTATCATGATTCTTATGACACATGAGAATCATGTATCATGATTTATGTATCATGTATGTGAATCATGTATCATTATGTATCATGTATCAGCATGATCCTCAAAAACATTAAGCTGAGTAAAAGAAGTCTTGTTCAAAAAAGTCCATGCCTTATGATTCCATATATATGAGCTTCTATAACAGGCAAAACTAATCAATGATGGAAAAAAAAACCCCAGTGGCTGCCTCTGGGGGTGAAGGGAGAGGTTTCTTACAAAAAATCAAGAGAAAATGTTCTTGAGTAGTAGTCTGTATCTTAGTAGGGGTTACATTTGCCAAAACTCGGAAAATATGCAATTAATGTCTATATATTTAATTGTATGTATATTTTACCTCAAAAGAAAAAGAATAAGAAACCAATATTGAACTATAGTTAATGTTAGGTATGGAGAAAGTGCTTAGGAGTGAAGTGCATACTAATGTATGCAACTTTATGAAAAAGATAATGAATAGACAAACATAATGGAAGGAGGAATGGATAGCAGAGGGATGAATAAAATCAGCGTAGGAAAATATTCATGGTACAGTCTAGATGGTTACCATATATCCTCTGTAAAATTCTGTCAATGTTGCTATACGTTTGAAATTTTACATATTATTTTTTTGGAAAAATGTAACTGAAAAGTTTCGCATTTCTTACACAGTAAATCTTTTTCAAAGTTGGAAAGTTTCATTGGAGGAAGGCAGACCTCAGAGCTAGATAAATATTTCCTGAGCACATACTATGTGCCAGGCACTGTGCCAGGCATGGTGAGAGATACAAAGAGGAAGAACACAGCACCTGCCCTCAAGAGGTCTGTAGGGGCCATTTGATGAGCCCATCCATCACTATTATCCTATGCTATGAGATTACTAAGGAGAGTGAGATTTCATCTAGTTGAGAAGTGTGTGGCATTGAAGACGTTTTGGTAATTACTGCTGTAAATAGGGTTGGATAGCATCTTCAAGTCAGAGCACAGAGAGCCATGAAGGACACACTAAGGTGATCATTTGGAAGTCTAATGGACCCATTCAACAATTTTGAACCAAGAGTGACATCTTTAGGCATTTACTGGGAGAAAGGGGGCAGGTGCAGTAGATGCCATTGCTTTAGGGGGTTTGGCAGTCAAGGGAGGTTTTCAGGTACCTGTAATGAGCACTGGGAGTAGGTGGAAGCATCTATAAAAAAGGTTCAGAATGACCAGGACAGCTCCAGAGCCTAAAGTGATGAGATCTTGGTTTGATCCCCTGGGAAATGGGAAGCTATTTCATCTGTGCCTCTGTCCTACTCCTTTGTCCCATGATGTTGTGGCTCTGTAAGGCCATACTTGTTGTTCACAGTCAACATCTATTCTGATGGTTTGTTAGTCCATTGTGATTGGCCAGCATTGAAGATACACTGCTGTTGAATGCATCCCTGCCCACCTCATATGGTTGTTATAATGTTAATTAGTATAATGTAGGTAATATAAGTGGCACAGGCTAGATACTTGGTAAATGAAATCAGGGACCAAATTTGGTGCTCCAGTATGTGGCCTGAATATAGGAGGATATCACCACAAGCCCATGAAGATCTCCAGGAAGTCTCTAAGTAAGGCACTTGAAGCTCCTGAGGCCCTTTCCAAATAGTGTGATCTTTATCAAACCCCAGTTGGTCTGACATGCTGTGTAAATTCCCACTGAATAACTGAGAAGCCTCAGTTGGATTCAGGAACTGTCTAATTTATTCTCATCAGTCTTTTGAGAACAGAACTGCTGTGGTAGCTTATGACAAACCATACCCTCAAGATGGTACTGCTAGGAGGAGGTAGAGCAGGTTGCTACATAACCAGGGACGGTGAGCTCAGACCACCTGGAGTCTTTCTTTTTCCAAAGAAAGCTTTGGACTCTAGTGCTTAGAGATTGGGCCCAGAGTCTCAATTCTCTCCAAACTAGAATTCTGGCTGGTCTTCCTGCCCACTACTTACCCAGCTCCACGTCCTGGCACTCCCTATTGGTCCCCAGTTCACAAAGAAGTGTCTGTGAGAGTTATAAAAGCACAGACTGTTCATTGATGTGACTTGCTCACCGATGTAGCTCTAGGACCCAGCATGGTGTTTGACACAAAGTAACATGCAATAAATATTTGTTGAATGAACGAATGAATGAATGAGTGAATGATTCTTTCTCAGTCTTTAGTTGGTGCCTCATGAAGCCTTCTTTCCTTCTCTCCTTTAGAGCCCATTGTGGCTTTGCCAGCCTCCTGGACTCTGACAGTGCTTACCATCTGTGTCTGTCCTTTGGCAACGAGCCAAACTCAACTCAGTTCAATTCAACCAACTTCCATAGAACTGCACTGTTGGCAGGAAAGCACTCACAGTCTTAAGGAATGGCGAAAGCATTTCCTATCCATGGCGCCTCAATTGTATTTTTAAAACAACCTTGGCATGGAAGAGAACCTTTCCTGAGAGTTTTTGAAAGTCTAAATACATGATTGTGAATTACTTCCCTTTGTCAACACACTTGATTACCATTTTGGAAATGAGTTCTAGGCGATGGATAAACAGATGATTATTTGACAGGTACGGGGTTGGTGGAAAATAGGGGTGGATGGGTGGTGAGGAATGAGAACCAGTGCCCGTCTGGTAGATTTGCAGTTTCATTAAGTGTGGTAGGGAAAGAGGTTGGCATCTCAGCCATTCTGGGCAGGCCTGGAACTGAGATTTAAAGGGCCCAGCAGCCCCTAGTGGGAAAAGAAAGCCAGAATCGCCTCCACCCCATGCCTGTTGTTTTTTTTCTTAGAGTGATGGGCCTTTTTAAAATTTATGACTATTCTCCATTTCTGTTTCCACCCGCTTCTGCACATCTATCTCTCCCCATAGCATTCTTCTGTAAATTAGTACGTTGATTTCTCTCTAGTAATGATTTCTTTTAACAAAGCTATAATTAGCATTGTATGTGTTTATTAAAACATGATTTTTAATAATAAAACCTGAAAATAGAACTCTTACAATAAATGGCAAACTTAAATAAATAAATAATAGGTAGATCCATATTCTAGAGTACTATGTAGATAAAAAATAATGCTATGGGGAAATAGTACATAACATGGAAATTATAATACATTGTTAAGTGAAAAAGAAACGCCATGAAATAGAGAGAGAGAGAGAGAGAGAGTCATGAGTATGCACTATTGGTAATTTTTTGTTCTTTTTCTTGTCGGGTTTAGCCAACATTTCCAAAATTTTTCTTGTTGCTTTTTTGTGTTTTCCACTGAATGCTGCAAAGCAAAGCTCAGAAGGGTACATTGTGAAGAATCTGAAAGCACAAACGGGGATAGAGTAAGGCTTCTTTCAATCAGTGAATTTTGAGGAAGGCAAAATGCACAGAGTATTGCAGAGGAGCTCCAGGAAGGTGCTGTTTTTCATATTCAAAGGGGAGAACATGGTGTCTATTGGTGGAGAGGACTTAAGTTCCACTGAAGAAGACTGAACTCCATTAAAGAAACAATGAGGAACAACTCTTGGGTTTCTGAACATAGGCTGAATTTATTGCAGATTTATTCTAGCCATAGCACGATAAATTTGGCTGTAGGCAGGGAGATCTGCCAAGAGATTATCCGTTTGCATATTCGACCTGAGGTAATGAGAACATGGATAAAGCTTCTGGCAATAAAACCAGAAAGGAAGGAGGAAAGGATCTGAGACATGCTACCAAGAATCAGAGCTAGAGATTCAAATTTGGCTAAATATATGACAAGTGGTAGGCCATGTGAAGAGACAATTGTTATTTAGTCTTTATTTCATAATCATACATTTAACTCAACTCTGCAATCCAGCTAGGCATGGAAGGGAACAAGGAAAACATGGAACCCAAAGGGAACTGCAGTGAGAGCACAGATTTTAGGATACTGAGAGCAAATGGGGTGGAAAGGTTCTCTCCTGAGCTACAGAAGGAATGGTATGGTGGTTAAGATAAAACACAAGTCAAACTTATTAAAGTTGTCCACAGTCAGCAACAGTGATCTTCTTGCTGGTCTTGCCATTCCTGGACCCAAAGTGCTCCATGGCCTCCACAAATATATGCCATGTGAAGAGATACTCTTCAAAGAAATGGGTGTTAAGAGAGAATAGCTGAGGATTGAGTCTTTGGTGAGTCCAACAGTTAATGGGAGGAGGAAACAAGAGGAGCCAGCAAAGGAGGCAGAGAATGATGGGTCAGAGAGATAAGAAGAGAAACATGGGAATGCAATGTCACGAGAACCAATGGTAGGACAGTTACAGGAAGGAGTGGGTGGTTGATAGTATTAAATTCATCCTCAAGGTCAAAGACCTAAAGGGAGCAGAGACCTCTGAATTTGACCAAGAGGTCACTTGCATGGTGAAACGCCATCTCTACTAAAAATACAAAAAATTAGCTGGGCATGGTGGTGCATGCCTGTAATCCCAGCTACTCGGGAGGCTGAGGCAGGAGAATTGCCTGAACCCAGGAGGCAGAGGTTGCGGTAAGCCAAGATCGTGCCATCGCACTCCAGCCTGGGTAACAAGAGTGAAATTCCGTCACAAAAAAAAAGAAAAAAAAAAAAGAAAGCAGTTTTGGCAGAAAGCACTGGACTCTAGAAGTTTCAAGAGGAAGGAAAGGTGGGAAAATTGAGGTAGCCCATGAGTACCACCCACGTGGCACAAGTAATGTGTTAAAACTGAGAAGAAGAAGGTCCAACTTTATAATTCCAGTCCTTCTACTTAACCAGTCTGAACCTCGGTTTCCTCTTTGGAAAATGAGAATCCTATTAGCTCATAAGGTTACTGAAATTAGAAAACAAGTTTAAATTATTATTTTTATGTTAGAGCAATGGGGCTTCTTCCTCTTTTCCTCTCAAAAAAAAAAAAAAATCCCTAGCTATTTCTAGATATTTTTTAACACAGCAGTCCCCAACTGTTTTGGCACCAGAGACTGGTTTTCTGGAAGACAATCTTTCCGTGGACATTGGGGAGGGACAGATATTTTCAGGATGAAACTGTTTCACTTCAGATCATCAGGCATTAGACGCTCATAAAGAGCATGCAACCTAGATGTCTGGCATGCGCAGTTCACAATACGGTTTGAGCTCCGTATTGAGCTGATCTGACAGCAGGTGGAGCTCAGGTGATAATGCTTGCTTGCCCTCTGCTCACCTCCTGCTGTGTGGCTAGTTCCTAACAGACCAGGATCCAGCAGACTGGGAGGTTGGGGACTCCTGTTATAACAGATAAGAGGAGTCTTTTAGCTCAACAGTCATATCACTAGGTTAGTACTGCTTTGAAAATTCTCTAGCTGTGTCCTCTGGCATTCATACTGCCAAGTCACTTTAAAATTCTTTCCTGAGCCTCTCTGAGGTGAGAATATTGAGATAAGGTGGTTAGAAGGGAGCCAGTGTCAGGGTCATGTGGAATGTCTCTGAGGCCTGTTTAGAGGCTGTGAGGCAAGGCTCTATTTGAGACCCTGGATACAGTTTGGTGCCAACCTTGCCTGAATACACAGGAGGCTACAGCCCTGGGTAGATGGTGGGCTGAAGAACGGTTGGGGAAGAGGCAACGGAAAACCTTCCTTTTTAAACCCATGGCACCTATAAATTGAATGGTCTGAACAGTCTTGAACAGGAAGCATTATTTTCAAGGTGTGCATAAGGTCACATACTTTTCTTTCTTTCTGCTCTCATTTGGCAACTATGGACAGCCAGACCTAGCCAGCACTACCTCATTTTTTCTACCCCACTATCTACAAACCAACCCTTTTCTTTTGCAAAGCTCAGGCTGGTACCAGTTTAATATATCTGGCCTGATCTTTGTCTTGGTGCCTTGTTTTCCCCTAAAAAAAGAGTAGCCTTTGAGAAAAACATGGCTGCCCCAAAAGTCATTCGGGCCTAGACCTGTTATCAAGTTTTAGAGAGGCACAGAGCTGTGTGCTGGTCTAGCTGGGAGTAGGGTGAGCATATTCTCTAGAACTGGCACTTTTCAGATCCTGAGACATCTACAGAGTGTAGTCAAAGGGCCTTTTTTAATGTGCATGCTACTCTTATTGAAAGAAGTTGGCTTCACTTCTGGGAAGATGGCTTACCCAAGGGAAACAGGGTCCCATTATGAATAGTACATTCATATGCTAAGATGTGTGGACCTTTCAAAAAGTGTCATAGGACATCAGAGCAGGGGTGCATCCAAAAAGGCTGTTATATCACCAGAAACCATTTTGGATAACCAGGGAGTTCTCTTCTGCCTTGGCCTTCTAGCAAGTGCCTGAGCATTCAGTCACCAAAATCAGCCTGTGCATCTTCTGAATAAGATGCTCTTCTCCCACAGGGTAGGAGGTGGGTGGGAAAGGGGACGGGGAAAAGGAACGGAATGAGGACTGGAAAGGTAGGCCAGGGTCCTTGTATATGGGAGTAACTTCCGTAAGATGTGGACAACGGGGTCTCCGCTGCGGAAAGACATCTGCCATCTCCCTTGAGCGCCCCAAGGCAGAGCTGCCTTAGGGGGCCATATGCTGTAACTGGGCCAAAGCCTGGACTGCAGGGCAGGTGGCCAGAACTTGGAAGGAATTCTCTTCCGCAGCCCAGGGTCCAGGCTTGGCCCCAACAAGCTGCCCTGCCAGCCTCTGCTGCCTGGGGCCTCGCGCATTCCGAGCCCCCGCCCCCTCCACCCGTCTCCCGGTCTCGCCCCCACTCTTGTCCCTTTCTCCTCCCCCCACCAGCTGTCCCCTTTCCCTGGAGCAGCGAGACAGCCAGAGCCTGGGAAGAGGCGGCCGCGGGCCGGAGGGGGCGTGGTGGGGAAGGGGAGGAGGGGCGGGAGTGAGGGAATAAGGAGGCCCCGCGGTCGGCGCCCCCAGCCACTGCGCGCCTGCCGGAGAGCTGGGTGCCACCGCTGAGCCCTGCCCGCCGGCCGGCCAGCTCGCTAGCTCGCTTCCCCTCGCCCAGGGGGAAAGGTCAGCAGCATCCTGGAGCCGCCGTGTCACTCCCCGAAAGCCATGAACTGCAGCGAGAGCCAGCGGCTGCGAACCCTTCTGAGCCGCCTGTTGCTCGAGCTGCACCATCGGGGTAATGCCAGTGGCCTGGGCGCTGGCCCTGGTCCCAGCATGGGCATGGGGGTCGTTCCTGACCCTTTTGTGGGCCGCGAGGTGACCAGCGCCAAGGGCGACGACGCCTATCTCTACATCCTGCTCATCATGATCTTCTACGCTTGCTTGGCTGGAGGCCTCATCCTGGCCTACACCCGCTCCCGTAAGCTCGTCGAGGCCAAGGATGAGCCGTCCCAGGCTTGCGCCGAGCCCGAATGGGCCCCGGGAGGCGCCCCAGCCGCCGACGCCGAGACTGCCGCGGGCTACCTGGCCGAGGGCCGCCACCAGCTTGCCCCAGGGGGGCTGCCTGCCCTCGCCCAGGGCGCTGAACGGGTCTAGAAACACAACCACAGGTTGCTGGTTCGCGCCCTCCTCAACTCGCTCATCCCTGGGCGCGGCTTCCGCCTTCCACCCAGCACTCTTTTCCAGGGTTTGCCTCACTTGAGGCCCCGATAATGGTGAGAGGCCAGGAGACCTTGTCTGGAAGGCCCTGGAAGGAGAAGCACCACCTTACCCATTCCTGGCCAGTTTCTCCCTCTTCACCCCCGCGCCTCCACCCCCCACCCCACACCCCCAACTGCACTAAACTGCCTCTGCTCTCTTGTCTTCAGACAGCCCTGACAGCATGCTCCAGCCCTCTGGGAACTGAATCCAACACGTCCAACACTTGGCATTGAACTGAAGCAATGCATTCTATCAGAACTCTGGGCCGTCTAACTGGCAGCTGCTCCAGGGACTGCCAGGGACTGCTCACTGCAGAGCCAACGGGCTTGCCAGGCCGACTGCAGCAGCTCCAGCTTCCAGTTGC
This sequence comes from Callithrix jacchus, assembly GCF_049354715.1. NCBI lineage: Eukaryota > Metazoa > Chordata > Mammalia > Primates > Cebidae > Callithrix > Callithrix jacchus. The sequence continues at coordinate 106,052,390 of NC_133524.1, read as the reverse complement.
CTTAGGGACAGAGACAAAGAAAATGAAGAGACCTCAGACATCTTTTCCCTCCCTCTCTCTTTCAGCAGGGAGCTAGCAGGACACTAGGACCAGTCTGTGGGATAGAATGGACTTAATGGGGGATGGGTGGGGGAGGAGTGTTCAATGGGGAGGGAAAAGATCTATGCCTCCAACTGTATGGTTTTCTTGCCTTCCCAGTTTTCATCCCAGTGGTAACTTGCCTGATTTTTGTTAGCTCTGCCATCTTCTGCTGAGGGTTGTCATTACTGGGTGGATCACCCCAATACTTCAAATGCCTCTCTGTATTGATTCAGCTGTTATTGCAGTGTCTGCTTCATCCATGGAATTTGAGGCTCAGATGTGCCCTGCTCTGTAACCCTGGGGAATGTCAGAGGCAGGTAATAAAGGTTGTTTAAACAATAACACAAGACTCTTCTCTCAAATTTTCCAGCCTTAAGACCCAGTACCATATGGAGAAGGAATCCTTTTGCTTTTTCTTTTGGAAATGATGTTTGGATTTGGGGCTTGGGTGGTTGTGATATTTATATCTATATATCCAGCTCCAATTTGATATGTGTGATTGTGGGTGAAGAAAATGTTTATATGGCTAAATGGGGTTTTTTTTTCAAGTGTTTCAAAAGTTATACCTACGTTATTACTTAACATTCCTATTTTCTTAATTCTGAAACACTTTCAAATATCACAATGCAATTTTTCAGGATGCACTTTAAAAAAATCCTTTCAGGCTAATCAGTTTTAGCTATTATAAAATCTAATTTTTAGAAGTCACCTTAATAACTGTTTTTGTTTTACTTTTTTTGAGACAGAGTCTTGCTCTGTCACCCAGGCTGGAGTGCAGTGGCACAGTTAAGGCTCACTGATGGCTCTGCCTCCTGGGTTCAAGCGATTCTTGTGCCTCAGCCTTCCAAGTAGCCTCCTGAGTAGCTGGGATTACAGATGTGCACCACCATGCCCAGCTAACTTTTGTATTTTTAGTAGAGACAGGGTTTCACCATGTTGGCCAGGAGGGTCTCAAACTCCTTATCTCAAGTGATCTGCCTGATTTGTCCTCCCATAGTGCTGGGATTACAGGTGTGAGCCAATGCGCCCAGCTTATAACTTTTTAAAAGTGGCTTATTAAAAGATAAGGAAGCCACCAAACAGTGCAAATCTGAAGTCAAAGAGAAAATGCTTGAACTGAGCAATCTTAACCAATGATGGGTAAAGTTAGACGTGTGTGTTGTATTGATTTATTCTCCTTGTCTCAAGAAGGTTGTCAGAAACTTTCCTGCTTACAGCTGAAATACTTATATCTGATGATGGCTGTTTGGGCTTCATCAACCACACGTAAAATCACCTCTTAGAAGTAAGCCAATTTGCTTACATATAGCTGGGTTCTCTGATAATCATAGCAGCACAATGATATTACCAGTTACTTAAATGCATTGATAACACACAAACCTCATTCAACGCATTGGGTCTGACCTTCCAGTCCATCTAGCATTTTATTGAAACTATTAATAAGTTAAATGAACTTACCTTTATTTCCAGGATTCACTCCTTGAAGCTATACTGGCTTTGCCCCGTGGGCTCCTCTCCAGTCCTCGATCCAGCCATAAGATCACGCTTGAAAGTGGGGGCCAGGGATTGGGCAGCAGTCCAAGACAATGACAGAAAGAGAAGGGAAGCTATGAGAGCCATTGCAGCCAGGCAGGGAGGCCTGGGGAGGGTGTGAAGGGAAGGCACAATATACAGCAATGCTGAGGACATGTGACCGGGCAGTCTTCAGTCCTGTGTTCTAAGTCAAACCATGTCACTCATTTATCTGGCATAATGGGCACTCAAGGTTATTATTATTCATTTTTCAAATTGAGACTGAGTCTTGCTCTGTTGCCTGAAGTGCAGTGGCACCATCTCAGCTCACTGCAACCTCTGTCTCCCAGGTTCAAGTGATCCTCTTGCCCCAGCCTCCTTAGTAGCAGGGACTACGGGCTGTGCCACCATGCCTGGCCAATTTTTCTTTTTTTTGTATTTTTAGTAGAGATGGGGTTTCACCATGTTGGTCAGGCTGGTCTCAAACTTCTGATCTCAAGTGATCTGCCCATTTCAGCCTCCCAAAGTGCTGGGATTACAGGCACGAGCTGCCACATCCAGTCTCAAAGTTATTTGAGATGATAATGGAGCATCAGCGCTGCTTTGGGTGTTGAAATTTTGTAAACACATTTGTACCATTTCCCCACATACATTTAAAAGAATATATTTCCAAAATAAAGGAAGCTGGGAGCAGTTGGGACAGTGTCTATAATACATATTAATGTGCCAGCTGTGAAAAACAAATCCTATGCAAAATGTTCCTGTTTTTAAAAACATTTTATCCTTTTTATGATGACTTAAGGTACCCATGAAGAACACGTAGCGAGAGTAGCTGTGGAAGCCTCCTTGTGAGAAAAGTGAAATGGGCTGGGAAGAATGATTTGCTTTACTTCCCAGTTGCTTTTTTCAAATACTTTCAGGCTTTCAACCGTGTCCCGGCTAATGAAGTTTTTCGGAAGTCTGAACACTCAACTTGCTACCAGACAGTGCGGGTGTTAACAGCATTGAAGTGATCATATTGTGGTTAGCAAAAGACAGGGAGAAGAAAGAAAAACTAGGTGCTTGGCCAACCCCCAGTTTTGACAATGTATCCCTGAATAGCAATAGCTGACTATACAGATTGGGAAAATGTTAGCCTTGTCCTGAATGTGATTTTAAAGATGTTAAACATTCTAATAAATGAGAATGATTCTTTTTTCACTCCACCAAGCAGTCTATTTCTCCTCTCTGCACAACCAGGTCCTGTTTCAGTTCAGGTTCAGATCTTCACTTCAAAATAATAATGAAGCTAACTTGAGGCTTTATACAAAGATGAATTAGGGGATGTTTTGCGTTTCAATGTCTGGAATTGCTCATCAACAGTGCAAAAAGAAATGAAAGCTTTTCTTCTATTACAGACACAATTCTGTGTTGTCTATTTTACTTTTCTTGAAGGATACAAATGGGGTCTTTTGTTTGTTTGTAGTTACCATCTTCTCCTTTTTAATTTGCCATTGCTTTTATAAACCCAAGATCTGCGCCACCACCACCACCACAAAAAGGTCTGAGCTGCGTTCCAAACAATCTTGCCTGCTGGTTGAAGCAAATACACCATGATGAGGAGCGAGCATAGGACCAGAAATCAGGAGAACTGGGGTCCAGCTCAGGCTTTGCCAATTAACAAGCTTTGTTTCTCAGAGTGAGCTGCTTAACCTCTCGGGGCCCCAGTCTCTGCAGCTGTGGGGATTTGAGGATCAAGTGAGATAATATATGGGAAAAGTCTAGTAGAGGTATAGCAGTCAGAGAAGGTATGAGATCTATGCTTTCCTTTTCCTTTTTTGGAGAAGTGCCCTTGGCATTTGGGTCGGGGTAGTGGGAGGAAGAGAAAATTTTCCACTATGTAGTTTCTACAGTTAGTGCTCCAGTAGAGGATTGCTAATAGCCACTGGTTCCTAGATTTTCCAGCTTATCTCCCCCATTCTCAGGATCTTGGCTGACTAGGAAACTACATAACTGTCTCACCAACCTACTCTACTTCCCTTTACCTGCAGGCGCATCATGCTCTTTTCAAAAAGTATGAACAGTAACACTTTACGATGCTCCACCAGGACTGAAGTCTAGACTTTTGAAGTCAAGAGTCCTCAGGGATAGGTAGTGAGCATGAGAAAAAAAATGAAGGGTAAGAATCAGAGGCATTGGGCTTCATAAAGGAGGCAGGAAGAAGAGTGAACTAGAATGTTCTGTGAAGGTAAGAGAGTATGATTGAGGATCACCAAAGGTGAATAGATTAGATTGGTCAATAGACTGCCCAGATAAACTTGACCTTTCCATCAAAAATGACCTTGGGAGAAGATGTTGGATGAGAAGTCACTTTTAAACCCTTTGGTTCCTACTTAACATAACCTATAGTTGTCCAGGAAGACAAATAATATGATTAAGCCAACTCCTCTTTCGGTGCTAGGCCTCACAGCATGGGACCAGGTGGCCCCAACCAGTCCCCCATCTGCTATGTTTTGAAAGAGGACAGAGTCATGGTCAAAGCTGTGGCCTGTGCGTTTTCCTCTGAAGAGGGTGAAGCCAGAGCAGACAGGGAGATACATCAGATACATTTAAAAAATTGTAGTAAAATATACATTATGTAATATTTACTCACGTAGCCATTTTAAAAAGTGTACAGCTCAGTAGAACTACATTGACATTCTTTTGCCACAACACCATTTTCAGAAAAAAAGGAGAGCAGCGAAATTCCCTTAAATAGAAGAGGTATAGTTAATCATCACTTTAGATGGCACCCCTTCCATGGATACTCACATTTCATAACAGATCACTTAGGACAGTGTAAAGGTAGAACCCCAAGAAAGAAACTCCAGTTGTGGGGTTCAGTGGAATCTGGAAGGAGATATACCTTGAAATGTTTACAGATGTCAGGCAGAGTACAGAGGTTGGTGTGCTGGACTTCCCACAACTTTTCAAGTCATATTCTACTCTCACTGCCAGATGTTCTTAGAACCTTGGGGAGGATGGAGGTGGCCATGAGTGACTGGATTGCAGTACAAACTCACTGGATTTCCACATGACTGACTCACAAGATGTCTATTCAAGAAACACTTCAGGTCCTTAGTAAGACAGGGGGTCTCCTCTGGGCTCTTTTTAGTATCTAGGTGTGATCCAGTAGGGGCTACAGCTCCAGCAGGCCTAGCTCAAGAAAGAACGGAGTTAAAGAACCTGTTAACTTCAATCTTCCTCTTTTAGGACCACCTCTTTAGGGTCTGTGGCCTTGATTTAGTATAGGCTTATAAGTAGATTGCAGAAAAATAATGGCAACTCCATTCTTACAGTCCTCAGGGGACCCATCCTGGTATTTCTCCCCTCACTCCCCTCAGCCATTCCCCTTGGTGTCGTGTTTGCTAAGGTGGCCTTCCAGTGGACAGAGGGATTCCTGGGAAACAGGCAAAGGACTTCTCTCCCCTTCCACCTGTCCTGATTATTCCCATCTTCACCCCCATCTTATCCCCCACTGTGATCAGGATCAGCTTCTGGAGAAACTACGGGATTGTATTTATCTCATTTTTCCCTTGTTCTGAGCTCACCCCTGCTCTCCTCCTTAGTCCCAGTATTCCAAAACTCTCTCTTTCTTACTGCTAGAATATAAGGATCTTATTCATTTACATCTAATCTGCTGTTCATCTCAGAAATGATGCAAAGAAAATGTTTTTAATGGTGGCTCTCAGACACTGGGTGAGGGAGAGAGGTATGAAAAAGGGCTTGTCCTAGGACACTCAAGTATGATATGGGTAAGGCTAACTCTTGCAGTCACAACACTGTGATTAGCTTCTCAAGAACAGGACTTTATTTTTTATTTTTTATCACCACTGCTTCTGGGGAATTTTGGAAGACTGCAACATTCAGCCTAGGAGGGCATCTTCATTTCCATGCCAGCCTCCTACTGTGGGGGATAAGATGGGGGTGAAGATGGGAATAATCAGGACAGGTGGAAGGGGAGAGAAGTCCTTTGCCTGCTTCCCAGGAATCCCTCTGTCCACTGGAAGGCCACCTTAGCAAACATGACACCAAGGGGAATGGCTGAGGGGAGTGAGGGGAGAAATACCAGGATGGGTCCCCTGAGGACTGTAAGAATGGAGTTGCCATTATTTTTCTGCAATCTACTTATAAGCCTATACTAAATCAAGGCCACAGAGAAACGACAAGCCCTGCTTGGAGGTAGCTGCTCTGCTATCAGCCAGATGAGTTAGTCACCATCCTGTGTCCCAACTATTTGGCACCATCCCAAAGAAGTTTGAGCCTTTCCTCTAGCAAGTCCAGGTGGCTGGTACATTCAAGATACCCCATGTTTTGATTTTATCCATCTTCCAATAAGGCAGAATACTGTAGTGCATAGGATATAGGTGCTAGTGCCAGAGTGCATGGGTCCACATCTATGGTCTTTCACTAACTGAGTGATGTCAAAAGAGTTACTTAACCTCCAAGCCTCCTTTATTCCTCTGTAAAGTAGATGTAATAAGTAGTACCTACATCCCCAGCGTTGTTGTGAAGATTGAGAAGTTAACATAGTGCCTGGCCTAGGGGAAATGTTCAGTAATGGTAGCTACCATTCTGTACTTCCCTCTCATCTTGACTTTCAATCCCTCCACTACTATCGCTGTTTTTTAGGACGTTGTTCTTATTTTGGCTCCATTTGCCTCATTCCTTGTTAGCATACAAAATATGTCAGGCTTGCTCACCTGAAAAACAACTCTCTTGCCCTTCTTCCCCCACAGCTATTGCCCTATTCCTCTTTCCCCTTTTTCAGTAAAACTCCTCAAATGAATGGTATACACCCTGGCTCTGTTTCTCACCTTCCAATCTTGTCTCAATTCATTGCAATACAGTTTTTAGCTCCACACACCAATGAAACTGCTTTTTCCTGGTCACCAATGACCTATAAGTTGTCAAATCTAAAGCTCAATTTTCAGCCTTCATTCTTTGTGACTATTTAGCAGCATTTAATGGAGTTGATGACTCTCCTTGAAATTCATCTTTTGACTTCCATAACACTTCAGTCTTCTGGATTGTCTCTTTCTTCACCAGTCCTTTTTCTTCTCAGTCTCTTTTACTGGTTCCTTCTCATCTCTTCAACCTCTCAACATGAAAAATATCGTCCTCACATATAAATACCATCTTTAAATTGATGACTCCCAAATTTATATTATTTTATCCATCAAAACCCCTACTCTTCAGTTTTGCATATTGACTGTCTACTTAACATCTCTACTTGGGTATCTAAACCTATCTCGAAGTTAACACATACAAATTAGAGTTTTTGAGTTCCTTTCCCCCAGATTTGTTCTTCTATGTGAGAAAGAAAAAACAACCCTTGACATCTGGGAACTGATATAATATTTACATCTAGGCTTCACTCTTCTTAGAAGCTGGCCTGGTGTTCAGAGGTAGGCTATGTTATTCTCCTATTGGGCATAAGCAATCTCACAAAACACCAATACCAGAGAAGTCTAATGGCAAGACATGTCTTTGTGACTGTGATGAAGTAAGACAAAACAAGAACATTTCATCATGTTATATAAGCACAGACAAACAGAAGTTTAGATTGAAACACAAAATACCAAACATCCTAATTTCCTAACTAATGTGAGTGACTGCTATTGCTCTACAAATTATACCTTTAGTCTTTTTGTGTAGCCTTTCTTCCTCTAAATTAGATTTATTAAGAAAATTATAGGATTATCCTTATTGATAGCATTCATTTTTGTAAACGATCCTATTACCAACCACCTATTTGCTTATGCCAAAACAGGAGTCAGATTGATTATGCTCTTTCCCTCATCCTCCCACAGCCAATCTAGGAGCCAAATTCTTTCCATCGTACCTCCAAAAGAAATTCTACGTATGCTCACTTCTCATGATCTCCACTTCTACCACCCTTGTCTATATCTGCACCATTTCTTACCTGAACTAGGCTAACACTTCCTAACTGGTCTTCCTGCCTGGACTGTGGCCCCCCACAACAGTCAGAGCAATACTGAAGCATAAAGTAAAACATGTCTCTTCTCTATTTATGTTCTAATCATATGCATAATCCAATGCCCTCCATTGGATTAACCATATGATTAGAACATAATCTCAACTCCACACCATGATCTATAAGGCCCCTCATGATCTGACCCTTGCTAACTTCTCTAAACCTCACCTCCTGATGTTCTTTTCTCGTTGCTTACTAAACTCAATTGACACTGGTGTTCTTGCTGTTGGTTCCTTGAACTCTTCAATTTTTTTTCTGCCTCAAAGCCTTTGCATGTTCTATTTACTCTTCTTGGAATGTTCTTTCCTTACATCGTCTTATGGCTGTTTCCTTCTCATCACTGAGGACTCAGTTCAATGGCAATTTCTCAGAGGCCTTCCTTAATCATCCTATCTATAGCTGCTCCTTTTTCCCACTTGCACCCTATTGTCTATCCCGTTGTGCTGTATATTTACTTCACAGCAGGAAACAATGTCTAAAATAATCATTTTTGTTTACTTACTAGTTTATTGTCCGTCTTTCCCATGTAGGCTGTAAGTTCCATGAAGGGAGAGATTTTGTAGTCACTTTTTTATTTTTTATTTTTCTATGGTCAATTTTTAACATTTATTTTTATAACTTTTTTGAGGTATAATTGCTGTACAAACAGTGCATATATTTAAAGTGGATGATCAGATGGGTTTTGACATATGAATATATCTGTGAAACCTCACCAAAATCAAGATAGTGAACCTACCTATCACCCCCCAAAATTACCTTTGTGTCTCCCTCCTGCTGGCCTAGACAATCAATGAATGGGTTTTTGTTTCTGTAGATTAATTTGCATTTTCTACATTTTTACAAAAATGTATAATGCAGTATGAACTTCTTTCATTCAGCATACTGATTTTTGAGATTCATCTATATTGTTGTATGTATCAATAATTCATTTCTTCTTATTCCTGAGTAACTGCAGGTAGGCATCACCATTTGTTTACCCATTCACCTGTTGAAGAATATCTGGGTTTTTTTCTAGTTTTTTTACAATAATAAATAAAGCTTCTATAAACATTTGCGTGCAAGTCTTTTTGTGGACATACATTTAACACAGGGATTTTGTGTGTATGGTTCTTTTCAGCATCCGTCATGGCCAGGCACTTGTGTAATATGTGTAAAATATACGGTGGTTAAATACGTGTTGAAGGAATATAGATAAACCTTCTTTGCAGCCCAAGTCCATGGACAGTTCCATGGCTCCTGTACCCACCTCAGAATCCTTCACTATCCTACCTTTTGTCTCATTCTTGTCTTTCCAACATGTGGCCCTGAGTGACCCCTTGAATGTGGCTGTTTCCACTCTTGGCTTGTTGGAAAAACCCTGCATTGGATTCTCTGCCAATGTGTGCTCTCTAAGCTGGCTTCTCTGGCTGTCCAGCAATCCGTTCATTCCTTGCTTGCTGACTCCCTATCACATTCCGTACAGCAGCTGCTCCAAACTTCCTGCCCTCTCCTCAAGCCCCCAGCCGCATCCCTCCCCTTCATTCTCAGGAGATGACTTCACCTCCTTCATTTCTGAGAAGATTGAGGCGAACTGACGGGAGCTTCTTAGGCTTCCATCTGAGCCATATACACACAACCATCTCAAATGCTTCTGGCTCTCAGGAATATGTGCTCCTTCACCTTGCCATGGTTAAGCTCTCTGCCAGCGTGCTTGACCCTAGCCCCAACTTTATGATGTTAATAACAACAGCAGCCAAATAAATGTATTTTGCTTTCGATATGTGCCACGCCCTTGGCTAAGCACCGAGGAAACAACTCTCACATTTGTTAAAAAACTATGTCATTAACGTGTATCATTTCTACTTTTTCTAAGCTTAAAAACTCATTAACTATTTTGTAAAAGTACTGTGAATACATAAATACTAAGCACTTTGTGTGCATTATCTAATTTAATCTTCATAGCAAAATCATAGGGTAGTACTATTATTTTAACATAAGGAGAGAGAGGATGAAGGACAGGTAAAGTAACTTACTCTGGGTGATATAGCTAGTAAGTGGTAGAGCTAGGATTTGAGCTAAGGTTTAAATCCAGAGTTCTCTTTTCCTCTCTCTCTCTCTCTCTCTCCTCCTTGAATTTCAGAGAAAATTATCTTAATTCTACTTCTCAGTTCATGGCAAATGATCATCCTTAGTCAAAATATAAAGCAATTACAAAGAACAAGTCAAATAAAGGGGAAGAGAGTCACACTAAGGAGAAGATATGAAAGATCTTGGCAGACTAAGGAGTTGGGACTTCATCCTATAACCAGTGAATCCCAAATGTTAATAAACATTCTCTGGGGCACTTGTTAATAGGGCAGATTCCTAGGCTCCCAACTCAGACCTCCTGGATCAGTCCCTTTGGGGATAGACAAATGCAGAAGTATAAAAGACCAGTTTAGAGGCTGTGACAGTATTCCAGAGGAGAGATTACAGTGGCCTGGACTATGATAGTGGCAATGGAGGTAGAGAGATATGGTCAGTTTTTGGTCGTTGTTGGTTTTTATTGAGACAGGGTCTCACTATGTCACCCAGGCTGGAGTGCCTTTGGAGTGGCGCAATCATGGCTCACTGCAGCCTCAAACTCCTCAATTTTTTTATTGTAGTAAAATACATATAACGCAAAAGGTACCATTAGAAACATTTTAAAGTATACAATTAAGTGGCATTTAGTGTATTCGCATGGTATGCAACCATCACCACTATCAATTCCAAAACGTTTTCACCATTCAGATTGGAGAATTTTTAAAGGTAGAATTGACAGAGTGATGCAACCAATAAGATGGTGAGTTAGAGGGAAGGGTCAAGCCCATTAGGGCTTTCTTTTTCTTTCATCCACAAAGAGCTGAAAAGTCTTGGTTTTGTTTTTTGTTTTGTTTTGTTTTTTGAGATGGGTTCTTACTATGTTGCCCAGGCTGGTCTTGAACTCCTGAGTTCAAGTGATCCTCCTGCCTCAGCCTCCCAAGAAGATGGGTTTATAGGCATGTGCCTGTATGCCTGTTATCATTAGGTTTTGACAGCATGCTGATGTGGATAGTGATGATATTTGACAGAGATGAGTAATAAGAAGTGGGATAGAAAGAAGGAGACATAAAAGCAGTTATGGACATGGTGAGTTTCTTAGAGATCTTTGGGGAAAGATATGAAGAAACCAGTTGAAGTGGGCCTGTAGTGTAGGTGAAACTTAGGGCCTGGGGTCCCAGACTACATAAAAGCAAACACTTGCACGAGGCTATCTGTCAGACGTTGGTTCAAGTGCTCTATATACATGATCTCAATGAATCCTCGTGTTACAGATGAGCAAACAGAGGCATAGAGAAACTTGCCAAAGTTACTAGCACATGACAGAAGGGTATTGAAATTCAGGCAGCCTGACTTTCAAGTCAGTGCTCATAGCCATTATGTTATGCTGCCTCTCACTGAGGCATTGCAACTTGAATCTAGGAGAGTAGAGGCAAGGTGGAGGGCAGAGCCTTCAGGAAAATTGACATCTATGGAGAAAGATGTTAGAGAAATTTATTGAAGAAGACAGAGGAGGACAGATAAGAAAGGTAACAGGAAAGAGGAAAAATTGCAGAGGACAAATGAGAGGAGAATGTTAAGAAGGAGGGAGCATCTGACTCTGAAGACTTGTTGCAACTGAAGGCTGAGGAGACATTTGATTTGCTGATGACTGTCACTGGTCACTTTCCAGATGGCTGGTTAGTGGGGAACACAGAAACCCAGAGGGAAAGGGTTAAGGATAGAGTTGGTGGTAGGGAAAGAAAATTGCTAGTATGGACTATTGTTCCGATAATGGTGGGCATGAAATAAAAGGAAAATATTATTAATTGATAAATCTTTGGAAGGAATCAGCATGGCATCTTGGATCATGCAGACAGATCAGACTTCCTGTTCTGTCACTTACTTGCTCAGTGACCTTGGGTAAATGACTTAACTTCTTGGAAGCTCAGTTTACCCACGATAATATCAGGGCCTACCTATCTCAGAGGGTTGGGAAGTGAGATAATGCATGTAAAATACACATAATTAGTTACTGTTATTAGTCATTCAATAATGCCAATGAATATAGTTCAGTGATTTTGATTGTCCAGGAAACTCCCAAATGCTGCCTCCTTAGGGTCTTTGAGATCAGTAATGGCTGGACTGGTAGGTCTCCAACTGTTGTCAATAGGAGAAGTCCTCTTGAGGTCACCTCAGGCTGGAGCCAAGTTGTAGGGTTAAATTCAAATCAAAGCAACTTAATTAAGATAGAGGGCCCTTCAACGTATTGCCTCTCTGTACAGTGAACTGGGTAAAGCTTGTGTAAATTCCATATGTAGTGACTGGCCAGAGAAGCAGAGCTTCCCTTTAAAGGAGAAATGAATAATCACATACACTCCTCGACCTGGTTTCTCTAAGCACCTAATGAAGCAAATAAATGCCTAAAGCTTCTTGGCATTAGATGTTTAAGAAGATTGTCAACTTGTAAGATGGGAAATTCCCTCCCTTCCTCCCTCATCCTCTACTCTCCTAAACATCACTGAGTTTTTCTTTCAGGATTGGGAATATATTTAAGGATCTTGCAAAACCCCAGAGATCCAGAATCATCTGTTTGTTCAGATGGGTATCTCTATGAGCTGTGAAAAATTTTCCAGAATCTGTATTGATCCCACATCATTCCTTGAAAGTTGATTTTATTTTTTAAAAAGTATCTCTCCTGCCATCTGCTTCTCCACAAATTTTAGTGCATAATGACCCAAAGTCAGATTCTTGGTTATTTGAGATTTTCAAGTTCGAGATCAAGAGAAGTTTATCAGAGACATGTGTTTCCAGGTGGTGGTGCGGGGGGGCGGAATTCCATCAGTGCTCAAGACATACAGCAGCTGTCATGAAGTCAATTTGCTGGGTCTGGCAACTAACTTCAGTGCTCGTTTTACAGAGCTACAGAGAACAAGTACTGACTGAATACTCTCTGGGCAATATGTAGGTCCCGGCTCCTAGGACTTTCTGTCCAAAAGCAACTTACATGGAAAGGGATGTTTTTGCTTCTCCTCTTTTTTTTTTAAGACATTTAAAAAATCTTTTTTTTTTTGTAAAGACTTTTCCTCTTTACCACACCCCATTTCTTTATCTCCCTCTTTGTTCTTCTATTCATTCCCCTTGAGTCTTTGGAGTAATACCACAATTAGAATCTTCATTGCTCCCTCAGCTAGGTCAGCCTCAGACCTGTTTGCCAATTGGAAAGACCTCTCTTTCATGGCCTGTGTAGTCTGGTGACACTCACCAGAGTTTTCCTAAGTGGAAGTCTGTTTCAGCAGAGAACTGAAATTCAAGCAAAATTTCTGGAAGGGGAAATGTGGAAGCAAGAATCTTCTGCAGCAGAAGCCTGCCACTGAGCCTTGTCAACTGATCAGTATGGAGGCCCAGGCTTCAGGGCAAAAAGGCTGCTCTCATCTATCTATAGAAAAGCAACATTTCTCCACCAAGCCCAGGCTCCAGTCCAAATACAATGTGACAGAGCCTACTTTTCATCTTATTTACTCCTACCTGCACTTGAGGGATGATGAACATACTGGTATCCACGCCTAGGGATCTGTCTGGCACCACATGCTCCTCTGGGAGCCACTGAAGATCAGAGTTATGGACAGAGGCAGGACAAACCATCCTTTCTTGTAATTCTTTCTATACTGGGTTAGTGGAGCCCAAAGCCAGGCCTATTTATGCCCGAAGTCTCGTCAAGTTGCAAGTCAATTGTCTTAACAGCCTCGGAGCCTCAGCACTCACTGAGAAGCTTACTAAGTCTCTATGGGTTTCAAGAGGGACTTAAACCCAGCCCAGTAGGCCAGAGGGGAGCCAGGCCAGTCTTCCAAGTCACTTTCCTCTCTTCTCAGAGAAAAGTCCGTTTCCCGCAAAAGCAGCACTGTCTTCCCTTCAAGATAGATTTATAGCAACTTGGCACCACATACCCTTCATCTTAGACCTCTCAGCTCCAAAGCAAGGTCTTTGCTTTTACAGTTACATTATTAGAAGAAGCAACTTGGAGGACGATCTAGGGTTGAAGAAGTGTGTTTGTGTTTGTTTCTATTTCTTTTTTTTTTTTCCAGATCAATTAAATCAGAAACCTGGGAAAGGGGTAGAGACATCAGCATTTTTCAATGATCCTATGGTGATTCTTTTTTTTTCATTTTTTCATTTTTTAAATTATACTTTAAATTCTGGGATACATGTGCAGAACCTGAAGGTTTGTCATATAGGTATACACGTGCCATGGTGGTTTGCTGCACCCATCAACCCATTGTCTACATTAGGTATTTCTCCTAATGCTATCCCTCCCCTATACCCCCACCCTCAGACAGGCTTCAGTGTGTGATGTTCCCCTCCGTGTGTCCATGTGTTCTTATTGTTCAACTTCCACTTATGAGTGAGAACATTCCGTGTTTGATTTTCTGTTATTGTGTTAGTTTGCTGAGAATGATGGTTTCCAGCTTCATCCATGTCCCTGCAAAGGACATGAACTCATCCTTTTTATGGCTGCATATTATTCCATGGTTGTATATGTGCCACATTTTCTTTATCCAGTCTATCATTGATGGATATTTGGGTTACTTCCAAGTCTTTGTTATTGTGAACAGTGCTGCAATAAACATAAGTGTTCACGTGTCTTTATAGTAGAATGATTTATAATCCTTTGGCTATATGACCCAGTAATGGGATTGCTGTGTCAAATCATATTTCTGGTTCTAGATCCTAGAGGAATCACCACACTGTCTTCCACAATGGTTGATCTTATTTACACTCCCACCAACAGTGTAAAAGTGTTCCTGTTTCTCCACATCCTCTCCAGCATCTGTTGGTTCCTGACTTTTTAATGATCATCATTCTAACTGCGTGAGATGGTATCTCATTGTGGTTTGGATTTGCATTTCTCTAATGACCAGCGATGACCAGCTTTTTTTTCATGTTTGTTGGCCACAAAAATGTCTTCTTTTGAAAAGTATCTGTTCATATCCTTTGGCCACTTTTTGATGGTGTAGTTTGTTTCTTCTTCTTGTAAATTTCTTTAAGTTCCTTGTAGATTCTTAATGTTAGCCCTTTGTCAGTTGGATAGATTGCAAAGATTTTCTCCCATTCTGTAGGTTGCCTGTTCACTCTGATGATAGTTTCTGTTGCTGTGCAGAAGCTCTCTAGTTTAATTAGATCCCATTTCTCAATTTTGAATTTTGCTGCAATTGCTTTTGGTGTTTTAGTCATGCAGTCTTTGCCCATGCCTATGTCCTGAATGGTATTGCTTAGGTTTTCTTCTAGGGTTTTTTATGGTTTTAGGTCTTATGTTTAAATCTTTAATCCATCTTGAGTTAATTTTTGTATAAGGTGTAAGGAAGGGGTCCAGTTTCAATTTTTTGCATATGGCTAGCCAGTTTTCCCAACATCATTTATTAAATAGGAATCCTTTCCCCATTGCTTGTTTTTGTCAGGCTTGTGAAAGATCAGATGGTTACAGATGTGTGGTGTTATTTCTGAGGTCTCTGTTCTATTGCATTGGTCTATCTATCTGTTTTGGTACCAGTATCATGCTATTTTGGTTATTGTAGCCTTGTAGTATAGTTGAAGTCAGCTACTGTGATGCCTCCAGCTTTGTTCTTTCTGGCTAGGATTGTCTTAGCTATATGAACTCTTTTTTGGTTCCATATGAAATTTAAAGTAGCTTTTTTTCTAATTCTGTGAAGAAAGTCAATAGTAGCTTGATGGGAATAGCATTGAATCTATAAGTTGCTTTAGGCAGTATGGCCATTTTCATGATATTGATTCTTCCTATCCATGAGGATGGAATATTTTTCCATTTGTTTGTGTCCTCTGTTATTTCCTTGAGCAGTGGTTTGCAGTTCTCCTTAAAGAGGTCCTTCACATCCCTTGTAAGTTGCATTCCTAGGTATTTTATTCTCTTTGCAGCAATTGTGAGTGGGAGTTCACTCATGATTTGGCTCTCTGTTTGTCTATTATTGGTGTATAGGAATGCTTGTGATTTTTGCACATTGATTTTGTATCCTGAGACTTTACTGAAGTTGCTTGTCAGCTTAAGGAGTTTTTGGGCTGAGATGACGGGGTTTTCTAAATATACAATCATGTCATCTGCAAACAGAGACAATTTGACTTCTTTTTTTCCTATTCTAATATGCTTTATTTATTTCTTTTGCCTGGTTGCCCTGGCCAGAGCTTCCAACACTATGTTGAATAAGAGTGGCGAGAGAGGGCATCCTAGTCTTGTGCTGGTTGTCAAAGGGAATGCTACCAGCTTTTGCCCATTCAGTATGATATTGGCTGCAGGTTTGTCATAAATAGCTCTTATTATTTTGAGATATGTTCCATCAACATTTAGTTTATTGGGTGTGTTTAGCATGAAGGGGTGTTGACATTTATCAAAGGCCTTTTCTGCATTTATTGAGATAATCATGTGGCTCTTGTCATTGGTTCTGTTTATGTAATGGATTACATTTATTGATTTGCATATGTTGAATCAGCCTTGCACCTTAGGGATGAGGCTGACTTGATCGTGGTGGATAATCTTTATCATGTGCTGCTGGATTCAGTTTGCCAGTGTTTTATTGAGGATTTTTGCATTGCTGTTCATTAGGGATATTGGTCTGAAAGTTTTTTTGTTGTGTCTCTGCTAGTTTTTGGTATCAGGATGATGCTGGCCTTATAAAATGAGTTAGGGAGGAGTCCCTCCTTTTCAATTGTTTGGAATAGTTTCAGAAGAAATGGTACCAGCTCCTCTTTGTACCTCTGGTAGAATTCAGCTGTGAAGTCTGGTCCTGGACTTTTTTTTGGTTGGTAGGCTATTATTTACTGCCTCGATTTCAGAACTTGTTATTGGTCTATTTAGGGATTTGACTTCTTCCAGGTTTAGTCTTGGGATGGTGCATGTGTCCAGGAATTTGTTCATTTCTGCTAGATTTTCTAGGTTTTTTTTTTTTTTTTTTTTTTGCATAGAGGTGTTTATAGTATTCTCTGATGGTAGTTTGTATTTCTGTGGGATCCGTGGTGATCTCCCTTTTATCATTTATTATTGTGTCTATTTGATTCTTCTCTCTTATTTATCTGGCTAGTGGTCTATTTTGTTAATCTTTTCCAAAAACCAGCTCCTGGATTCACTGATTTTTTGAAGGGTTTTGTGTGTGTGTGTGTGTGTGTGTGTGTGTTTGTGTTTCTCTGTCTCCTTCAGTTTTGCTCTGATCTTAGTTATTTCTGTCTTCTGCTAGCTTTTGCATTTGTTTGCTCTTGCTTCTCTAGTTCTTTTAATTGTGATGTTAGGGTGTCAATTTTAGATCTTTCTTACTTTCTCGTGTGGGTATTTAGTGCTATAAATTTCTCTCTAAACACTGCTTTAGCTGTGTCTCAGAGATTCTGGTATGTTGTGCCTTTATTTTCATTGGTTTCACAGAACTTATTTATTTCTGCCTTCATTTCATTATCTAGTCAGTAGTCATTTAGAAGCAGTTTGTTCAGTTTCCATGTAGTTGTGTGGTTTTTGAGTGAGTTTCTTAATCCCAAGTTCTAATTTGATTGCACTGTGGTCTGAGAGACTGTTATGTTTTCTGTTCTTTAGCATTTGCTGAGGAGTATTTTACTTCAATTATGTGGTTGATTTTATAATAAGTGCTATGTGGTGCTAAGAAGAATGTATATTCTGTTAATTTGGTGTGGTGAGTTCTGTAGATGTCTATTAGGTCTGCTCGGTCCAGAGCTGAGTTAAAGTCCTGGATATCTTTGTTAATTTTCTGTCTTGTTGATCTAATATTGACAGTGGGGTGTTAAATCCTCCCACTGTTATTGTGCAGGAGTCTAAGTCTCTTTGTAGGTCTCTAAGAACTTGCTTTATGAATCTGGGTGCTCCTGTATTGGGTGCATACATACTTGGGATAGTTAGCTATTCTTATTGCATTGATCCCTTTACCATTATGTAATGCCCTTCTTTGTCTTTTTTTTTTTTTAAATCTTTTTTGGTTTAAAGTCTGCTTTATCAGAGACTAGGATTGTGACCCCTGCTCTTTTTTTGCTTTCCATTTGCTTGGTTAATCTTCCTTCATCCATTTATTTTGAGCCTATGTCTGTCTTTGCGTGTGAGATTGGTCTCATGAATACACTGCACCGATGGGTCTTGACTCTTTATCCAATTTGCCAGTCTGTGCCTTTTAATTGGGTCATTTAACCCATTTACATTTAAGGTTAATATTGTTATGTGTGAATTTGATCCTGTCATTATGATGCTAGCTGGTTATTTTGCCCATTAGTTGATGCAGTTTCTTCATAGTGTCGATAGTCTTTACATTTTGGTTTGTTCTTGAAGTGTCTGAAACCAGTTTTTCCTTTCCACATTTGGTGCTTCCTTCAGGAGCTCTTGTAAGGCAGGACTTGTGGTGACAAAAATCTTTCAGCATTTGCTTGTCTGTAAAGGATTTTATTTCTCCTTCACTTATGAACTTATTTGACTGGATATGAAATTCTAGATTGAAAATTCTTTTCTTTAAGAATGTTGAATATTGGCTCCCACTGTCTTCAGGCTTGTAGGGTTTCTGCAGAGACATACATTGTTAGTCTGATGAGCTTCCCTTTGTTGGTAACCTGACCTTTCTCTCTGGCTGCCCTTAACATCTCAACCTTGGTGAATCTGACAGTTATGTGTTTTGGGGTTGCTCTTCTCAAGGAGTATCTTTGTAGCATTCTCTGTATTTCCTGAATTGGAATGTTGGCTTGTCTTGCTAAGTTGAGGAAGTTCTCCTGGATAACATTTTAAAATGTGTTTTCCAACTTGGTTCTATTGTCCCTGTCACTTTCAGGTACACCAATCAAATGTAGGTTTGTTCATTTCACAGTCCCATATTTCTTGGAGGCTTTGTTCATTCTTTTTCATTCTTTTTTTTTTCCTAATCTTGTCTTCATGGTTTATTTCAATAAGTTGATCTTCAGTAACTGATATCCTTTCTTCTCCTTGATCAATTTGGCTATTGATACTTGTATATGCTTCACAAAGTTCTTGTGCTGTGTTTTGTATAACTTTCACAAAGTTCTTGTGCTGAAAAACTCCATTATGCCATTTGTGTTCCTCTCTAAACTAGTTTATTCTAGTTAGCAATTCCTCTAATCCTGCATCAAGGTTCTTAGCTTCCTGGCATTGGGTTAGAACAAACTCCTTTAGCTTGGAAGAGTTTGTTATTATTCACCTTCTGAAGCCTACTTCTGTCAATTTGTCAAACTCATTCTCTTTCCAGTTTTCTTCCCTTGCTGGTGAAGAGTTGTGATCCTTTGGTGGAGAAGAGGCATTCTGGTTTTTGAAATTTTCAGCCTTTTTGTCCTGTTTTTTCCTTATCTTCATGGATTTATCTACCTTTGGTCTCTGCTGTTGGTGACCTTCAGGTGGGGTTTTTGCATGGTTGTCCTTTTTATTGATGTAGATGCTATTGTTTTCTGCTTGTTAGTTTTCCTTCTAACAATCAGGCCCCTCTGCTGCAGGTCTGGTGGTTTGCTGGGGGTCCAGTCCAGATCCTGTTTGCCTGGATGTCACCAATGGAGGCTGCAGAATAGGAAAGATTGTGGACTGCCTCTTCCTCTGGAAGCTTCATCCCAGAGGGGCACCTGCCAGATGCCAGCTGGAATTCTCATGTACAAGTTGTCTGTTGAACCCTTCTGGGAGGTGTCTCCCCATCAGGAGGCACGGGTGTCAGGGACCCACTTGAGCAGGCAGTATATTCCTTAGCAGAGCTTGAGTGCTGTGCTGGGAGATCCTCTGTTCTCTTCAGTGCCCACAGGCAGGAATGTTTAAGTCTGCTGAAGCTGTTCCCACAGCTGCCCCTTCCCCCAAGTGCTCTGTCCCAGGGAGATGGGAGTTTTATCTATTAGCTCCTGATTAGGGTTGCTGCCTTTCTTTCAGAGATGCCCTGCCCAGATAGGAGGAATTTAGAGAGGCAGTCTGGCCACAGTGGCTTTGCAGCCCTTTGCTTCTATTTCTTAGTAAAGGAGAGGCTTGAGCATGTTTAAATGCTGATAGAAGAGTAAATGTAGAGGGAAAAGGTGAAGGCATGGGAAACAGAGGGGGACAGTAGTTGGAGCCTGACCTCCAGTGGAAGACAAAAGGTGGAATCTCCTCCCCCACCTCTTTATGACAGGAGGAGGGAGGGGGGCCCCTTATTTAGAAAATTTAAGTGTGATATCATAGGAGGTTGAGCATTCCCACCAGAAAAGTTCTATTTTGTCAGTGAGATGAGGGAGGGAGGGAAATGAGGGATGTGGTCAGAGACTTGGTAAAAATGAAGAGTGTTTCAAATTGGCATGTGGAGGAGGTTTGAATGGGTTAATTAGGAAACTAACAAGATTGTGTGGCAGCAATAAGGGCCCCATTGAGATTGGTCATAATGACTCTATAGTGTGTCATACAGTCTATCATATAGTGTGTCATATAGTCTGCCCAGTTGTACATTTTTCCATGAGGGCTTAGAAGTCATGGAGAAAGAAGCTTCCTTTCTCTTATGTGGAAATAACTCTTTCTGCTCTTTCCAAGTAATTAAAAAGGTACTGGACTAAGAGTGGCGAGACCTGGGCTCAAGTCCCAGTTTTATCATCATCTGTGTGTCCATAAGGCAACTAATGTGACATTTCACATCCCTTACTTTACCTGGAAGGGCTGTTATGTGAAAGAAAGCAGATGGAGAATGACAAAAACCACACAAAAGGCATGACAATGGCAAAACCACAGACAATGGAAAACAATTCTATCATAAGCACCTGTAAAAATAAACTGCAGAAAAATTTTATAAAAAATATTTGCAGCACATGATACAAAGGACTTACTATACAAAGAGTTCTTACAAATAAATGAATCAATATTAAGACAATATTTTCACTGTAGACCACAGTTTTCCAGATTTCATTGGTTTTCCCCTAATGTCCCTTTTCTGTTCCAGTATGCCATCCAGGACACTAAATTACATTTAGTTGTCATGTCTCCTTAGGCTCCTGTGGACTGTGATAGTTCCTCAGATCCTTGATTTGATGACCTTGACAGTTTTGAGGAGTGCTGGTCAAGGTGTTTCATTAGAATGTCCCTCAGTTTAGGCTCATTTAATGTGTTTCTTACGGTTAGACAGCAGTTTTGTAATTTGTCAATATTTACAATAACCATGTTAAACATTTGTAATTAAACTCAATAAAAATACTTATTTTAAAAAGACATGGTGGTAGGTGGTGAGGCAGATGACAATAAGTAGCTAAAAAGAAGAACGTCTACTTGGAGCAACTTGCAGAAAATACATGAGAATGTGGAAAGCCATGGTTGCCCAGAGCGGTCCATGCTGATCTTATGCTGGCACATCCTGCAATAGCTATAATCTGCCTGAGAAGGCGCCAGCAAGAGGGGTAACATGGTGAGGGGTGGGGGTCAACAGAGATTCCCCAAGGGGGTCTGAGATCTTTCCATAACAAATGTCTCCTAAATCAAGAAGCTTTTCTAATCTCGAAGGACTGACTATTCAGCCCCACATCAAGTGAGGATTCCTTACCACCTTCTGCGCAGATAGCGACTTGAAGCTGGATAGTGAAAACAGTTCTGGGAATGCCCAGGCATGAGCACAGCCTCAGCACTCGGTCTATTTTGGGAACATTTGGACATATTCTGCAACGTCATATTTATTCTTTGGCAAAACAAGCAAAGGTTTAAGGAAATAATCCTTGAATTCCCCCTTATGCCTTCCATGTTTGTCTATAGAATGGCATATTCTGAGCAAAGATGGGGAGCCAGGGATGGCTGGTTAACCATTATGAAACTCGGCCATCTGCAGGGATCGACCTGGATTTGAAAGAGCAAGTGCCCCATTATACAGGGTTAATGGGTGCAGAGAGGGATCAAGTCAGTGAAATGTGAGAGAATCAATATGCGGAATGCTTGACGATAGCACATTCACACATTTCACAGAGGAAGGAGGCTAGGGTTACACCCAGCAACTGGAGATGCTTGATTAAAAAAATCAACCTTAAGTATTTGCTATTTGTTGGCTGCCTTGGGCATCTCGAACTGTCCCACAAGCGAGCCTCAATATTCTTTCTCTGTTCTCTCTGGAAATCTGTAGTTTAAGATTGCTCTCCCCCAAACCTCTCCAGCTCCCCACCTCGGTTCCACATGAACTTAGAGAGGGCTTGGGCAGGGAGATTTCACTCGCTGAGTCAAAGTGTTCCCAAGAGAATGTGTGCCTATGTGTTGGGGGCGGGGAGCAGCAGGCTGGTGGAAAATGAGCAAACAGCTGGAGACACTCCAAAGCAAGATAGAATTTTAGATCCGGCACTGGTGGGGGCAGGAACAAGAGATGGGGAGGGTTTGGAGATGGTGAAAAGAGATGGAATCTAGGAGCCTCTGTGGTTATTAAAGCTCAGCACCTGGTCTAGGGCTCTACACACAAATGACACATTAATTAATGTTCTAATAATAACTAGGATTTATTGGGCACTTATGTATCCCTGCGTGCTATATTTCATATGCATTATTATCTTTAATCTCTCAGTACACCATGGGAGGGGTAATACTATTATTGTTCCCTCGTTTTACAAATAAGATACCCAGAGGTCAGGTAGGTTGTCCAAGGTCACAATTAGCAAGTGGTAGAGTTGGGATTTCAATCCAGAGCCCACTGTGCTCAAATTCTTCCATCATGTGACAGGCCTCAATGTGGTCTGTCAGGATTGCAGGACAAGGGAGCTTGGTATTTCCAGCTCCATGCTCTTTCTTCTCAGAGTCAGGTCTCCCTCTCTTGCCAATAAGATTCCTCCCCATTCCTAGCCCTAGGGGTCTGCCCATCCCCTAAGGCTAGCAGAGAGAGAAGCTTTTCACTGACTCTCCTTTAAAGGGCAGGGCACAATGAGAGGTGGAATGAGAATAACTGGATTCTCTGTCCAGCTCCTGTCCCCCCTGATCATCTGAGCTTCCTCACCCCCCTCCTCCAGATTCTCATCCTCTTGTGACAAGAGGTACTTGCTGCATTTGAGCTTAATGGCTCAAGAGGTGGGTGGCGCAGCCAGAGCCTTCCACTGGAGCCTCAAGAGCGAGCTGACCCCTGTGTGTGGGTAGACTTCCACAGCCTGGCTTGCAGGCTTCGCCTGCCTATCTTTTCTGGTCTGCTTTCTGCAAGTCTCTCCCATCGATATGTATTCAGAGGCCCACTCTGTTTCCCTTAAGTAAGGTTTCAATGACTGTAAGTTCTGCTTCTTCCCACATTACTGGAGCATCCGCCAGTCCAGGCTGCTGCAGGCAGCTGGCCGCAGACGCACAGGAATTAGCAGCTCCAAGATTTGTGGCTGTGGCTGACCTCCCGGGTCTCCGCCGCATAGATCCCATCCTCTTCAACCACACACTGCAGACTGCTTTTCTTTTTTCTCTCTTGTCTTCTCTTCTCACTCTTTCTCACCTGCCTTGCTGCTTGCAGTCTTTTTTGCATTCTCTCTCTGTCCTGAATTTCTTTTTGCTAGTGAGTTTTAAAACTACTTGCTTGAACTGACACAAGAACAGAAAATGAAATACCGCATATTCTCACTCATAGGCGGGTGATGAAAAATGAGAACACATGGATACAGGGAAGGGAGTACTACACACTGGGGTCTATTGGGGGGAATAGGGGAGGGACAGTGGGGTGGGAGCTGGGAAGGGATAGCTTGGGGAGAAATGCCAAATGTGGGTGAAGGGGAGGAAGGCAGCAAAACACACTGCCATGTGTGTACCTATGCAACTATCTTGCATGTTCTGCACATGTACCCCAAAATCTAAAATGCAATTTAAAAAAAAACTACTTGCTTGTTTTCGATTATATATAAAGATGTATTTGGAAAAAGAAGTTTTCCCTTCCTATACAACATCTGGGGTATAAACAGTGTTAAAAGTTGGATGTGGGTCCTTTCAAAGTTTTCTCATGAGCCCTGTTAAAATTTACAGGAGGCCATTGGTTTAGACTGAGCTCTTGCGCTAGACCCAATAGACCAAACCAAAATGGAGTTACACATGCAGAAGTTACATGCAACCAAGTTGAAACTGCATTATTTGTCTGACTTTGTGGGAAACCAAGAGAGACAGAGATAATAGCCAAATTCCAAAACAAGCCAGTTTTAGCCCATGTGATAAGAAAGTCCCCTCTATTTTAACCTTTACAAGAAAAGTAATTTTGAAATGACCCATCACTTTTTGTTCACTGTTTCTGCTTTCTTTAGCCCTTTCTGCCTATAAAGTCAACTTTCTCTGCTCAGTTAAGGGGAACCCTCACTCTGTTTTCTAGAATCCCACACAAAAAAAGCCAATTAGATTTTTAAAGAAAATTTGTTGTAATTTTGGCTTTTGACAGTACACACGCGCGCACACACACGCACACACACAACTTAGTTTAAATTTTGATATAGGCTTTCTACAAACTCGAATACTTCACCAAAACTGTAGACATTTTCTGTCATTTAAACACTTACCAGTAGGTTTTATTACATGTTCCTTTAATAAATATTCCAGGATAGCCACAACATAAAACCCTTTTAACAGAAGTGAAGTATTTTCATTTGATAGACAAATACATGTTTGCCAAATAATTGTTCACTTGTAGTTTGTTATGCAAAAACATTTCATGAACTACATTCAGTAGAAATTCAGAGGGATCTGAAATTATATGTGGATGGGGGCAGATTCTTTTCTGAATTCTACTAAATGTAGTTATATATGCACACAGATACATGTGGCTCCTTTTTCAACTATTTTAAAATAAAGATACCATCATATTATGCAAAATACTAGGCATCTTTTTTGAAAACAACAACAGTACTTTATGGACAACTGTCCTGTCCAACAGTTAGAGAGCTATCAAATTGTGCTATGTTTCAGTATCTCAGTGTATGGCTGCCTGCTAACTTATTCAACCATTACCTTTCTGATAGACCTTCAGATTGGTTTCCTTTGTTTGTGTGTGTGTGTACTAATACCTATGGCAGTGAACATCCTCAGGTGTAAATCAGTGCTGACTTGTGAAAATAATACATTAGGTAGAATTTCTAGAAAAAGTATTACCAGATCAAAAGTCTACACATTTAAAATTTTTCAGTTACTACCAGATTACCTTCCAAAGTAGCTGTGGCAACTTACTCTTCTACTAGAGGTAGATGTAAGGTAGTTGGTGCTCCCCATATTCTGGCCAGCATAGAATATTAACAATGTTTTAAAATGATGCCAATCTGAAGGGTAATACAAATGCTCTCCCATCTTTTATAATATTTTATACCCTTGACAGCCTATAAATTTGAAACTTCTCATATGCTTGTTGGTATCTGTATATTCACTTCTGTGATTTGCCTGTTCACAATCTTTGCCATAATTTTTAGGTTGTTGGCTTTTTCATAAAAAATTTTTGGAGCTCTTTATATTATATGGCTATTAATCTATTTTCTTTCACTCGATTTGTAGATATTTTCTCAGTGAAGTTTTAAAGAGTCTTTTGACCCACAAAAGGTTTTAATATTTTTTGTTCTTAAGTTGGTCAATCTTCTTTATGGCTTCTAAGTTTCCTGTCTTGCTTCACCCATTTATGGGCCATACCCATCTGAGGTTATAAAAATATTCTCTTTATTTTCTTCTAAAATTTTCATGTGAAAACTTAAATTTCTAATCCCAATGGAGTGTATTTTATGTGTGGCACAAAATAATGATCTAAAATTTTGATCCCAGTTACCTAGCTGAAGTACATTCTTTCTCAATAAAAAACAGTATCTGTTTGATCATATTTGTTCTAGCCAGGCAAGGCAGAGGCCTATGAAGCTGCTCACAGATAGCCAACCCAGAGGCAGTTGCATTCAACCACCAAGACAGACACAATGTTTTCATTTAGCTATTATTTAATTGTATGCTTAAATTTACTTTTTAAATTATAATTGACAACTAATAATTGTGTATATTTATAGGATACATTAGTCAAGGTTCCCTAGAGGGACAGAATTATTAGGATATATAAATATATCTATATCCTATATCTATATCCTGCATATATCATATATGTGTGTGTGTGTGTATATATATAATATATATATATATATATAGAGAGAGAGAGAGAGAGAGGAGTTTATTAAGTATTACCTTACATGATCACAAGGACCCACAGCAGGCTGTCTGCAAGCTTGAGGAGCAAGGAGAGCCAGTCCGAGTCTCAAAACTGAAGAACTTGGAGTCTGATGTATGATGGCAAGAAGAAACCAGTACAGGAGAAAGATGTGGGCTGGGAGGCTAGGCCAGTCTCACCTTTTCATGTTTTTCTGCCTGCTTTAAATTCGATGGCAACTGATTATATTGTGCCCACCAGATTAACGGTGGCTCTGCCTTCCCTAGCCCACTGAGTCAAATGTTAATCTCTTTTAGCAGCACCCTCTGAGACAGGCCCAAGATCAATACATTCCATCCTTCAATCCAATCAAGTTGACAGTATTAAACATCACATGGGGTCCAATATGATTTTTTTTTTGAGACAGAGTCTCGCTCTGTCCCCCAGACTGGAGTGCACTGCAACATCTACCTCCCGGGTTCAAGAGATTCTTCTGCCTCAGCCTCCCATGTAGCCGGAATTACAGGTGTGCACCACCATGCCCTGCGAATTTTTGCATTTTAGTAGATACGGGGCTTCACCAAGTTGGCTAGGCTGGTCTGGAACTCCTGAGCTCAAGGGATCTGTGACCGTGAGCCACCGCATCTGGCCACAAGGTGTTATTTTGATGTATTGTAGGAAGATTAAATTAAGCTAAAAGATCCATCACCTTACCTACTTTATGGTGGTGATAATGTTTAAAATCTACTCTTTTAGCAATTTTTAAATATGTGCTATTATTAGATATGGTTATCATGTTGTGCAATAGACCATTAAAATAGATTCTTCTTAGTTTATAATAGAAACTTTATAAACTTTGACCAGTGTATCTCCTTTCTCATCCTGCATATATATATATGTATATATATTCATATATGATCATGCAGTGCTTGTCTTTCTGTACCTGGCTTACTCTATTTAGCATAGTTGTATTTCAGGTTCATTTATCTTGATTCTTCTGGAGACTAAGGTCATTCTCAGACAGGTCTGCTGCAGCCCAGGATTGATGTTACCTTTTTTGCTCACAGTATCTCATAGTATTCATTGGATTTTGGCAGTCTATCAGTTTCCTTCCATATTTGTTTTCTTTGAAGACTTTATTAGACATGCCTGATGAGTCATGTTAAATACTTCATTACCTCTTGATACAATTGTATAACATTTATCTCTTTTAATATGATGTAATGAATTATATACATTGCCTAACTAAGTCATGCATTCTTCAAATATAAACCCTGCTTAATCAGAAAGAATTACTTTTCTTACTATTATGTTAGAATCTATTTGCTAATATTATATTAAAATACTTTGATTTTTAATGATTGCCATTTGGTGGCAAGGCTGTGGAAAAATAAGAATGCTTTTAAACTGTTGGTAGGAGCGTCAATTAGTTCAACCATTGTGGAAGACAGTGTGGTGGTTCCTCAAGGATCAAGAAATAGAAATATCATCTGACCCAGCAATCCCATCACTGGGTATATACCCGAAGAATTATAAATTGTTCTATTATAAAGACACATGCACATGTATGTTCACTGCGGCACTGTTTACAATAGCAAAGACCTGGAACCAACCCAAATGTCCATGAAAGATAGACTGGATAAAGAAAATGTGGCACATTACACCATGGAATACTATGAAGCCATGAAAAAGAATGAGTTGATGTCCTTTGCAGGGACACTGATGAAGCTGGAAGCCACCATTCTCAGCAAACTAACACAGGAACAGAAAACCAAACACTGCATGTTCTCACTCATAAGTGGGAGTTGAACAATGAGAACACATGGACATAGGGAGGGGAACATCACACACTGGGGTCTGTCGGGGAGTTGGGGGGCAAGGGGAGGGAGCTCATTAGGACAAATACCTAATGCATGCGGCACTTAAAACCTAGATGATGGGTTGATGGGTGCAGCAAACCACCATGCACATGTATTCTTATGTAACAAGCCTGCACATATATCCCAGAGCTTAGAGTAAAATAAAAATGAATAAATAAAAATGCTTTGCATCTATATTTATAAGTAAAAGTGGTCTACAGGTTTTTCGTTGCATTCTTTCATCACATTTTAAAAAGGTATCTGTAGAATGAATTGGGAAGTTTTAAACAAATCTGGGAAAGTTTGAATCATGTAAAAAATACTTTTTGTGAAGGTTAAATAAAACTCAGAAACATCCTATTTTTTCCCTATAGTTATTGGTCTGTTTAGATTTTCTACCACTTCTTGAGTTAATTGTGATATTCTATGTCTTGTTAGAAATTCGTTCATTTTCTTTAGATTTTCAACTTGTTGACCAAGTTGCATATAATTTTTGTCTTATCATTATTCCAATCTATTAAGTGGTTAAGCTTCTTCTTATTCTTGATAGTGTATTACTTTAATCTTTGCTCTTTTTAAAAATTAGGTCTCTGAAGGAGGGTAGTCTTACAGATCTGCTGATTTTGTTATTATTTATCCATTCTCCTTTGTGTGTCTGTGGTAGGGGGTGGTAGGAGGCAGGTGTGAATCTATTTATTTAATTTTAGCTTTCATCTTTACGAATTCTCTCTGTTTTAAGTTAAAGTTTTTCTCTCCAATTCATCCTCTGTAAAACTAATTTTGTTTTCAGCAGTGAATACATGACTGTCTCTATTGAATTTGGCAATCATATTTTATTTTAATTTCCAGAGACTCTTTTTAATGTCTTCTAATGAAATCTACTACATATCAGTATGTTTGTCATTAAATTTATAATAAAATCTAACCAGGTTATTAAGAATCTGAAGACAAAATTGGAGTGATATTTAGAGGAAGGGACAGAATAAAAAAGGATTTTGATTATTTAATGCAGAGTAAAGGTACAAAGGAGCTTACAGAGGGAGAAAATGTAGGCAGGAAAAAAAAAAAGAAGTTCTATGCCATAACCTGAAAGGCAGGAAGGAGGAGGAATTGGTACCTGTATCGACAATGAAATTTTAAGCCATCATGTCATGCTCATTCTCCTACCATCCTAAAAAACGAGCCACAAATGTCCAACATTGTTCCTGGCAAACATTCCACCACTTCCCTGGCTCCAAGGTATTCATGTTTTCTGGCATGCTATTACTTCCAATATATAACTTCCAATTAAAAAAATCAACATCTTGTTTGTGATTCTGCTCTAGTCCTTAGAACTGGATGTTTGAACCTTGTCTCACTAGTTCTTGACTCTGTTCTTCTTCTCAAAGACCTGGACTTGAACTGGGCTTCTTCCTCTTCCTTTTCCTCTTCTTCCTCCTTCTCATCCTTCTCCATCCTCCCTCTTTCTTTTGTCCCCACTCTTTCTGTTTCTCTTCTGGATTCAGGAAACCTGGAGAATAATACTTGCATTTGGGGCTCCTTGAAACTCAACCTCAGACTCTGGTCTGTGGGCTAGCAGCCAAGCCAGTCTACCTTCTGAGTGTGGGAAAATTCAAACAGGTTCAATGTGATGGGTCTTTAACGATGGACAGGATATGAGAGGAACAGAAAGAGCAAACAGCTCACCATAGGGATTAGAGTGACATGTGTATGTGTAGGGGAATGTTCTCAGTGAGGAGGTATCTCTATTGGAATGGAAGGTTTAATATAGAGGTAATGTCCAAGAAGTTCCTCTAATGGGGAAGGAGTGAGAAATAGAGGATGAGATGTATAACTGGAAAGATTCTTCGGGATCAGTGCTGGTGGAACAAATGTCTTTCCCTAAACTGTAGGGTAATGTTGAAGCCAGAGCAGTATTCAGAATGAAGGGTTAAGTAAAGAGTTGAGTCCAGTAAATCAGAAAGGAGATTTGGACCAATTCATAAAATCTAAGAGGTTAAAAGAAGATATCAGGAGCAAGAGTCAGGGATTGGAGGTCCAGGAAGATGAGCAAAAAGCAGCAGATTAAGAGAATCCAGGAATAGGCCAGAGAGATTGCTTGCCACAGTCATTGCTAAATATTAGGTACCTGCTACAATATGGTATGTGGACATACTCACTAAGTGAGGAATGGGTGGGTAGGAAGAAAAAGGTCAGATTGTTCTGGGTCTTGAATGTCAAGCTGAGTAATTTAGAATAGAAACAGTGAATGATAGGTAGTTATCGATAGATTTTTGAGCAAGAAGGTGATATGATGTATACAGTGTTTTGTGAACAGATATTTGGCAGTTTGGAAGGCATCGAAGGAAGAGACTGGAAATGACCTTGAAGATCATTTAGGAGGTTCAGGTGTGAGATGTGGAGAATTTAGACTTGTTATTGGAAAGGAACAAAAAGTGACACATCCAGGAGACACTGTGAAGGAACATTCAATAGGATGTTTGGGTAGGCTAGGTGAAAAGAGAGAAAGAACTATCAAAGGTAAACAGGAGGTTGTTTTGTTTTCTTAGTTTGGAGAGGCTACAATGGAGAGTGGGAAGGTTGGGTAAGTTGACTTTGAAGCAATAACTAGACATTCAGTTGGTGAAAAACACTATTTGATTTTAGCCTCTGGGTATATGGTCATAGAAGGCTGCTGTTAAGGCTTTAGACATCAAATTGCATCAACATACAAATGGTCATTGAATTCATGAGAGTAAGATGAAAGGAGAAGAATGGAGGAGAGTTTTAGGAGCAGCCGACTGAGCACTGGGCAAACATTCATATTTTGCAAAAAGGAAGAGGAAAAGGAGACTTTGAAGGAGAAATTAAAAGACAAGAGAAATAAGAGAAAGTCAGGGATGAGACATTTAAACAAAAGGAAGTGGTTAAAGAGTTCAACTATAATGGGGTGGGGTTGGTGGTCTGCCAAGGAGGGTGATAATTTTAAAAGGCTTTGGATTTGGCTAGACAAGTGGTTTTCAAACTTGAGTGTATGTCAGAATCCTCTGGATAATTTGTTAGAAAAGTTTTCTGGGCTCCACCCTCAGAGTTTAGAATTCAGTGAAGTCTGGGGTGGTACTTGGTAATTTGCATTTCTACCAAGTTTCCAGATGATGTCAAAGCTGCTTCTCTAGGAATCACACTCTTGAGAACCACTGGTCTAAAAGAGTTGTTCTCACTTTTTTTGGTGTTGTTCATTTCTATCCCAACATATCTGAGTGCTATCATACACTTCTACTCATAGCAATTGCTCACCAAAGCAGGGATACTCATCTGCGGCTGAGGACCACCGTATCTGGTTTTCCAAAGCATTTTCCCACCCTCAGATGATTTCAAACACTCTTCACTTGGGGATAATTACGGAGCTGATACATGACATTAATAATTTTTAAAAACTGAGTTTAAACAACAATGGGACCACAGCAAAACAGATAATTCTCTCTTTGGTGATGTAGAAGGCACTTAGGGATCTGGCCTGTTTCAAGATGCAGCTACATGTAGGTGTGGTCCCTCCTATTTTTTGACTCAAAGTGAATCTCTAGCTACCACCAATGTGGGGAGCAGGGGAAGTGGACCTTACTGTCTCTCCAGCTGGATCGCCATCCATGAGTAGATAATCGTTGCAACTCTGACGCCCACAGTTGTTTGCAGGTAGGTACTTCTTGCTAACCCATAGTCCACAATGAAGGTGTTGTCGATGTCCATGGAGAGAGCAAGGCAGCTACTTCCCTTTTTGGCTTCCTGTTCTGCTGCCACATTTGCCTTCTTTAAATTATACCATATATATTGGACCCTAACAAAGCCTTAAGCATTTCTCAGAAATCAGGTGATTGGTCCAAAGCCACACCAAGTTGAGGGTGAGGGCAGGCATTGCAGTCTTAGCTGAGCTACCTCATTGCCTTACAAAGGGACAAGGTCTCAGTGCCTTGATTCTTGGGGACATCACATAGAAAAACTCCCAAGACTCCAGAGGTTGGCCATCCTTCCCTGATTTGGCCCTTTTTTTAATCTTCCTTAAGTCTTCTCCCTTTTACCCTTTCTTCTCCCATGTCCCTGCCTCCTCTTTTCCGGGAATGCATGCCCCACCCCTCCTAATAGAAATAAAGCCTTTTGAAATCTGCTGATCTCCAAAACAAGAAAAAAAAAAGTGATCATGTCCCATGTCTCTGCTGCCTCCGGTGTCTGCTGAATGTCAAAGACTTCTCTCTCCTGCCCAATTTCTGCTGAATATGCAGAGAGGAGGGGTAAGCTCAAGTCTTTCTATCAGATTTAACTTTTCAGGAATGTTCACATGGTAATTGAACAACTCAAGTGATATAGAGGTATATATACAAAGAAGACTATAGACCCATTTATCTTCCCCCATATCTAATTCCACCCCCTAAGTAACCAATGTTAACAGTTTGGTGTGTATCCTTTCACGCCTTTCTCTATACTCTTACCAATGTTTATGTGTGATTCTGCTTGTTTCCCTCATCGTAGATAAAATGCTTAAATTAGATTATATCCTATGCATTACTCAGCAACTTGCCCCTCCAAACAATATATAAACCCATTGTCTTTTGATTCTGTGAGTGGTGAGATTGAATTAACTCCAATGGGTGGGGAAGAAGCCTTCCACTCTAGTCTGTAAATTCTATAGGATTAATTTCCTTTTGGAACGCCTCCAATCTGGTTTGCAAGAGTGATTTGTATTTGTCCTTTTTTTACATAACTTAGAACTTGTTTCTTGTTCTAAGCAGCACTTACCTGACCTCTTTCCTCCAGCTGCCTGATGGGCAGATGATTGGCTACAATATATCACCTTGACAGCTGCTTCCCCACTATTCCTGGCTGCCCTGAGGCTGGATTTTATATGCTGAAAGTGATCCTTGTTGTTTTCTACCACATACAGCATGCCCTTCCAATGCTCAGCTATCTTGGACAGATTTAGGATGCCCAGTTTCCGCAACTGGACCCAGTCTCCGGTCCTTGACTCCTGGCATTGTACCTGTGTATCCAGTGCTTTTTTTGTCTTCCTAGGTTATTCCGGGCCACTTTGTCCTTTGGCTCAGTTGCATGTCTCTTAAGCCTGTTTCCTTCTTCTCCCTGACCCAACTCCTAAGTCGAGGTCAGTGGACAGCTGCGGATCCTGCACAAACATATAAAAGGGGAATCAAGCTTGTGGAGTCCTTCCTGGTGATATTTGTGGGCATTGCCAGGAAAGGCACAAGCTAACATCACTGCCCCTTTTGCTCAGGATGCAACATCCCCACATGTTTAATAAAGTTGTGTGACTGTGAGATCAATTTCCCACTGACCTAGATTGAAGTACTGCTATATTTGGGGTCCAATTCTCCACCACTACAAGCACAGGTACAGATTTTTCCCCTCCACCCCATTAGGTGTCACAAGGTCCCCGTGAATCTTGCTGTGGTCCTGGTAAGTAGGCCTCTCATGGAGTAGTTGTACATTAAACTGAAGATTCACAGCACATTCTCTCGAATAAATTTCCCAGTTTAGGGGGCCTGGCATTTAGATTTCTTTCTTCTCTCTACATTATTCTGCTTCTAGCCCCCGCCCACATTATCTTCCCAAACCAAAACTCTCTCTCTCCTCCCCTCCTCTTTTCACATAATCTTCAATGATCATATCTGGAAACTTTTCTCATGAATTCATTGGCTCATTCAAATAAGAGCCCAAGTCACAGAAAATCTGGGATTTTTTCCCCTGCACCTTGCAGGATGTGAAACCTAATTATAATTATCTGAGACCAGAACCTAACTCTATGTTAAATACAAACACAAAGTAGCTTTTAAGAGGTTTCAATATATACTGAATTTTCCAACAATATAACGTAAGGGTAGCTGAGAGAAAGGAGAATAGACCCAAAGTCAAGCAAGAAAGTTTTATTAACCTGCCAAGCTGCTCCATAACAGAGGAGGCAGCCCTGAGCTTACAAAATGAGGGGCTTATATAGGGTGAGAGGAGCATAAGGGAGGGTTTCAGGACTGAGGTAATTTATCTGCTGGTAACAGGCACAGAGACAGTTTGTTAACTTAGAACAGACCTACAATACCTTATCCTGTGACTTGTGGCGGCAGTCTTTTCTTTAAAAAAAGAGAGAAACCAAGAGTTATTTACAGATATATGTCAAACAGGAATTTATAAGTATGGATAACCAACATATGTTTTCCCTGTTCTCCCTTGTGCTGCCCAGATGGTTGTAATCAGGCTTTCCTTAATTGCTGCATGTCTGGCAGCCTTGGTGTGGTACGTAGGTAGGGGTTCAGGAGTGCAGCTGCAGAGCAATCAGAGGGGGATGGGGTCAGCCTGTGCGGAGGGGGTTTTCTAAGACAGCACAACTCATCCCTAACAATAACTGTCATGTAAAATGAGAGAAAATTGTGCTTTGTTTTGTTTGCAATTTTACCAAGAATGATTTACCATTTTTGAAAAGCACAGAAAGCAGAAACTGGACCCCTACCTGTCACCTTACACTAAAATTAACTACAGATGGATCAAAGATTTAAACATAAAATCTAACACCATAAAAACACTAGAAGAAAACTTAGGCAAAACCACCCAGGACATAGGTATAGGCAAGGACTTTATGACTAAAACACCAAAAGCAATGACAATAAAAGCCAAGATAGACAAATGGGATCTAATCAAACTCCAGAGCTTCTGTACAGCAAAAGAAACCACCATTAGAGTGAATCGGCAACCAACAGAATGGGAAAAAATTTTTGCAATCTACCCATCTGACAAAGGGCTAATATCCAGAATCTACAAAGAACTAAAACAGATATATATATTTTAAAAACCCCGTTCAAAAGTGGGCAAAGGATATGAACAGACACTTTACAAAACAAGACATACATGAGGCCAACAAACATATGAAAAAATGCTCATCATCACTGGTCATTAGAGAAATGCAAATTAAAACCACACTGAGATATCATCTCATGCCAGTTAGATTGGTGATCATTAAAAAATCTGGAGACAACAGATGCTGGAAAGGATGTGCAGAAATAGGAACACTCTTACACAGTTGGTAGGAGTGTAAATTAGTTCAACCATTGTGGAAGACAGTGTGGCGATTTTTCAAGGGTCTAGAAATAGAAATTCCATTTGACCCAGCAATCCCATTACTGGGTATATACCCAAAGAAATATAAATCGCTCTACTGTAAAGACACACGCACATGCATGTTCATTGCAGCCCTGTGTACAATAGTGAAGACCTGGAGCCAACCCAAATGCCCATCAATGATAGACTGGACAAAGAAAATATGGTACATATACACCATGGAATACTACGCAGCCATAAAAAATGATGAGTTCGTGTCCTTTGTAGGGACTTGGATGAATCTGGAAACCTTCATCCTCAGCAAACTGACACAAGAACAGAAAGCCAAACACTATGTTCTCACTCATAGGTGGGTGCTGAACAACGAGAACAGGTGGACTCAGGGAGAGGAGCATCACACACTGGGGTCAGTTGGGGGGGTAGGGGAAAGACAGTGGGGGATAGGGAGGGAGGGGAGTTTGGGGATGGATAACATAGGGAGAAATGCCAGATATAGTATGCACCTAAAGTAAAATAAATAAATTTAAAAAAAAAGCCCAACACTGATTAGTCATCTTATTTGAGTTGAGAATACCACAAATATTTATCAATCTCCATCTGTGGCTGCTACATTTATGTTTTCTTTGACATAAGGATATAATTAACTCAATACTTCAATATTTCTTTAGTGTAATCATAACCACTATATACATATTGAAATATAAATTTATTCCTCACACTTTTAATTTTTATCTCTTTTAATATATTATTTGATACATAAAACTATGTAACACACATATATATTAAAATGCATAATACTATAATGAGTATCAATGAATTCACAACACCACTCAAGAAATAGAACACTGTATTAGTTCATTTTCATGCTGTTTATAAAGACATACCTGACACTGGGAATAAAAAAGAAGTATAATTGGACTTCCAGTTACATATGGCTGAAGAGGCCTCAGAATCATGGTGGGAGGCAAAAGGCACTTCTTCCATGGCTGTGGCAAGACAAATTGAGGAAGATGCAAAAGCAGAAACTCCTAATAAAACCATCAGATCTAATTCAACGAGAATTCTATTAATAATTTGTACATGGCTATTCCATCCCACTCTCTCCCTAAACCCAGAGGTAAGTAGTATCCTGAATTTTGTGTTTATTATGCCCTTGCCTTAAGGAATAGCTTTATTACATAAGTATGAATGTCTAAATAATATTTTTGAGGTTTATAAACATGGTAGTCTACTGAATACGGTCTTTTTGGACTTTATTTTGTCCTAAACATAAAGTTTCTAAGATTTATCCACACCATCCATGTTGCTTAATGTAACTGTATAATATTTTTACTACCACATGATGTTTCATAATAGATTAACTCACTTTCTTGTTGATGAACTCTTCGTTGCCACCAAATATTTGCTATTACGAACAGTACTTTTATGACTCTTCCTGTTTTTGATTCCTGGTGCACATATGCAAGAGAAAAGTCCAAGGAGAGAAATTACTGGGTTGTAGGGTATGCAAATATAAAGGCAATTGTTTCCCAAGGTGGTTGTACCCATTGACAATCAACACTTGCAATGTATGAGTTCCTATTGATCCATATCCTCATCAACATTTGGTATTATCAGACATGTTAATTTTTGCCATGGCCATAAACTATTGTCTCCTTGTGGTCTTATTTTGCATTTTCCTGATTATTCATGAAGTTTGGCGTCTTTTCATATGTTTATTGACCATTTGTGTTTCCTCTGTCAAAACAATGTTCATGGCCTCTGCCCATTTTTACATTAAAAAAATCTGTACAAATAATTTATATTTGTATTTTTGGATAGCAAACTTTCTTTTGGTTGTATATGTTGTAAATATCTCTTCCACATTTGGAGCTTGTCTCTCAATTTTCTTTTTTTAAAATTTTTATTGCATTTTAGGTTTTGGGGTACAGGTGCAGAACATGCAAGACAGTTGCATAGGTACACACAGGGCAGTGTGTTTTGCTTCCTTTCTCCCCTTCACCCACATTTGGCATTTCTCCCCACGTTATCCCTCCTCAGCTCCCCACCCCCACTGGCCCTCCCCTTTCCCCCCCAATAGACCCCAGTGTTTAGTACTCCCCTCCCTTTATCCATGTGTTCTCATTGTTCATCACCCGCCTATGAGTGAGAATATGCGGTATTTCATTTTCTGTTCTTGTGTCAGTTTGCTGAGAATGATGTTCTCCAGATTCATCCACGTCCCTACAAACGACACGAACTCATCATTTCTGATTGCTGCATAATATTCCATGGTGTATATGTGCCACATTTTCCCAATCCAGTCTATCATCAATGGGCATTTGGGTTGGTTCCAGGTCTTTGCTATTGTAAGCAGTGCTGCAATGAACATTCGTGTGCATATGTCCTTATAGTCGAACGATTTATAGTCCTTTGGATATATACCCAGTAATGGGATTGCTGGGTCAAATGGAATTTCTGTTTCTAAGGCCTTGAGGAATCGCCACACTGTCTTCCACAATGGTTGGACTAATTTACACTCCCACCAACAGTGTAAAAGTGTTCCTTTTTCTCCACATCCTCTCCAGCATCTGTTGTCTCCAGATTTTTTAATGATCGCCATTCTAACGGGTGTGAGATGGTATCTCAATGTGGTTTTGATTTGCATCTCTCTAATGACCAGTGATGATGAGCATTTTTTCATATGATTGTTGGCCTCATATATGTTTTCTTGTGTAAAGTGTCTGTTCATATCCTTTGCCCACTTTTGAATGGGCTTGTTTGTTTTTTTCCTGTAAATCTGTTTGAGTTCTTTGTAAATTCTGGATATCAGCCCTTTGTCAGATGGGTAAACTGCAAAAATTTTTTTCCCATTCTGTTGGTTGCTGATTCACTTTAGTGACTGTTTCATTTGCCGTGCAGAAGATGTGGAGTTTGATTAGGTCCCATTTGTCTATTTTGGCTTTTGTTGCCAATGCTTTTGGTGTTTTGGTCATGAAGTACTTGCCTACTCCTATGTCCTGAATGGTTTTTCCTAGATTTTCTTCTAGGGTTTTTATGGTGCCAGGTCTTATGTTTAAGTCTTTAATCCATCTGGAGTCAATTTTAGTGTAAGGTGTCAGGAAGGGGTCCAGTTTCTGCTTTCTGCACATGGCTAGCCAGTTTTCCCAACACCATTTATTAAACAGGGAATCCTTTCCCCATTGCTTGTTTTTGTCAGGTTTATCAAAGATTGTATGGTTGTAGATATGTTGTGTTGCCTCTGATGCCTCTGTTCTGTTCCATTGGTCTATATCTCTGTTTTGGTACCAGTACCATGCTGTTTTGATTACTGTAGCCTTGTAGTATAGTTTGAAATCCGGTAGTGTGATGCCCCCCGCTGTGTTCTTTTTGCTTAGAATTGACTTGGCTATGCGGGCTCTCTTTTGGTTCCATATGAAGTTCATGGTGGTTTTTTCCAGTTCTGTGAAGAAAGTCAATGGTAGGTTGATGGGGATAGCGTTGATTCTGTAAATTACTTTGGGCAGTATAGCCATTTTCACGATATTAATTCTTCCTAACCATGAACATGGAATGTTTCTCCATCTGTTTGTGTCCTCTCTTATTTCATTGAGCAGTGGTTTGTAGTTTTCCTTTAAGAGGTCCCTTACGTTCCTTGTGAGTTGTATTCCTAGGTATTTTATTCTTTTTGTAGCAATTGTGAATGGCAGTTCGTTCTTGATTTGGCTCTCTTTAAGTCTGTTATTGATGTATAGGAATGCTTGTGATTTTTGCACATTGATTTTATATCCTGAGACTTTGCTGAAGTTGCTTATCAGTTTCAGGAGTTTTTGGGCTCAGACGATGGGGTCTTCTAGATATACTATCAGGTCATCTGCAAATAGAGACAATTTGCCTTCCTCCTTTCCTATTTGAATACCCATTATTTCTTTTTCTTGCCTGATTGCTCTGGCTAGAACTTTCAGTACTATATTGAATAGGAGTGGTGAGAGAGGGCATCCTTGTCTAGTGCCAGATTTCAAAGGGAATACATCCTTGTCTAGTGCCAGATTTCAAAGGGAATGATGTTGGCTGTTGGTTTGTCGTAAAGAGCTTTTATTACTTTGAGATACATTCCATCAATATCGAGTTTATTGAGGGTTTTTAGCATAAAGGGCTGTTGAGTTTTGTCAAAGGCCTTCTCTGCGTTAATTGAGATAATCATGCAGTTTTTGTTTTTGGTTCTGTTTATGTGGTGAATTACGTTTATAGACTTGCGTATGTTGAACCAGCCCTGCATCCCCAGGATGAATCCTACTTGATCACGGTGGATAAGCTTTTTGATGTGCTGTTGCAATCGGCTTGCAAATATTTTATTGAAGATTTTTACGTCTATGTTCATCATGGATATTGGCCTGAAGTTTTCTTTTCTTGTTGAGTCTCTGCCGGGTTTTGGTATCAGGATGATGTTGGTCTCATAAAATGATTTGGGAAGGATTCCCTCTTTTTGGATTATTTGGAATAGTTTCAGAAGGAATGGTACCAGCTCCTCTTTGTGTGTCTGGTAGAATTCGGCTGTGAACCCATCTGGACCTGGGCTTTTTTTGTGTGGCAGGCTCTTAATTGCTGCCTCACCTTGAGGCCTTGTTATTGGTCTATTCATAGTTTCAGCTTCCTCCTGGTTTAGGCTTGGGAGGACACAGGAGTCCAGGAATTTACCCATTTCTTCCAGGTTTACTAGTTTATGTGCATAGAGTTGTTTGTAATATTCTCTGATGTTGGTTTGAATTTCTGTGGAATCTGTGGTGATTTCCCCTTTATTATTTTTTATTGCATCTATTTGGTTGTTCTCTCCTTTCTTTTTTATCAGTCTGGCTAGTGGTCTGTCTATTTTTTTGATCTTTTCTAAAAACCAGCTCTTGGATTTATTGATTTTTTGAAGGGTTTTCGTGTCTCTATCTCCTTCAGTTCAGCTCTGATCTTAGTTATTTCTTGTCTTCTGCTAGGTTTTGAGTTTTTTTGATCTTGCTCCTCCAGCTCTTTCAATTTTGATGATAGGGTGCCAATTTTGGATCTCTCCATTCTCCTCATATGGGCACTTACTGCTATATATTTCCTCTAGAGACTGCTTTAAATGTGTCCAGAGATTCTGGCATGTTGTGTCTTCATTCTCATTGGTTTTGAAGAACTTCTTTATTTCTGCCTTCATTTCATTGTTTATCCAGTCAACATTAAAGAGCCAGTTGTTCAATTTCCATGATGCTGTGTGGTTCTGGGTTGGTTTCTGAATTCTGAGTTCTAACTTGATTGCACTATGGTCTGAGAGGTTGTTTGTTATGATTTCAGTTGTTTTGCATTTGCTGAGGAGTGCTTTACTTCCAATTATGTGGTCAATTTTAGAGTAGGTGTGATGTGGTGCTGAGAAGAATGTATATTCTGTGGATTTGGGGTGGAGAGTTCTGTAAATGTCTATCAGGTTTGCTTGCTCCAGTTCTGAGTTCAAGTTCTAGATATCCTTGTTGATTTTCTGACTGGTTGATATGTCTAATATTGACAGTGGAGTGTTAAAGTCTCCCATTATTATTGTGTGAGAGTCTAAGTCTCTTTGTAAGTCATTAAGAACTTGCCTTATGTATCTGGGTGCTCCTATATTGGGTCCATATATGTTTAGGATCGTTAGCTCTTCTTGTTGTATCGATACTTTTACCATTATGTAATGGCCTTCTTTGTCTCTTTTGATGTTTGTTGCTTTAAAGTCTATTTTATCAGAGATGAGAATTGCAACTCCTGCTTTTTTTTGCTCTCCATTTGCTTGGTAAATCTTCCTCCATCCCTTTATTTTGAGCCTTTATGTATCCTTGCATGTGAGATGGGTTTCCTGGATACAGCACACCGATGGGTTTTGGATTTTTATCCAATTTGCCAGTGTGTGTCTTTTGATTGGTGCATTTAGTCCATTTACATTTAGGGTTAATATTGTTATGTGTGAATTTGATACTGCCATGTTGATGCTATCTGGCTGTTTTCCCTGTTAGTTGATGTAGATTCTTCATTATGTTGATGCTCTTTAGCATTTAGTGTGATTTTGGAATGGCTGGTACTGGTTGTTCCTTTCTATGTGTAGTGCCTCTTTCAGGAGCTCTTGTAAAGCAGGCCTGGTGGTCACAAAATCTCTGAGTACTTGCTTGTTCGCAAAGGATTTTATTTTTCCTTCACTTCTGAAGCTCAGTTTGGCTGGATATGAAATTCTGTGTTGAAAGTTCTTTTCTTTAAGAATGTTGAATATTGGCCCCCACTCTCTTCTGGCTTGTAGGGTTTCTGCCAAGAGATCTGCTGTGAGTCTGATGGGCTTCCCTTTGTGGGTGACCCAACCTTTCTCTCTGGCTGCCCTTAGTATTTTCTCCTTTATTTCAACCCTGGTGAATCTGACGATTATGTGCCTTGGGGTTGCTCTTCTTGCGGAA
Organism: Callithrix jacchus; assembly: GCF_049354715.1. Lineage (NCBI taxonomy): Eukaryota > Metazoa > Chordata > Mammalia > Primates > Cebidae > Callithrix > Callithrix jacchus. The sequence continues at coordinate 106,011,307 of NC_133524.1, read as the reverse complement.
TATCTTTGTGGTGTTCTCTGTATTTCCTGCATTTGAGTGTTGGCCTGCCTTGCTAGGTGGGGGAAATTTTCCTGGATAATATCCTGAAGAGTATTTTCCAGCTTGGATTCATTCTTTTCGTCACATTCTGGTACACCTATCAAACGTAGGTTAGGTCTCTTCACATAATCCCACATTTCTTGGAGACTTTGTTCATTCCTTTTTGCGCTTTTTTCTCTGATCTTGGTTTCTCGTTTTATTTCATTGAGTTGATCTTTGACTTCTGATATTCTTTCTTCTGCTTGGTCAATTCGGCTGTTGAAACTTGTGCATGCTTCGTGAAGTTCTCGTATTGTGTTTTTCAGCTCCTTCAATTCATTCATATTCCTCTCTAAGTTATCCATTCTTGTTATCATTTCCTCGAATCCTTTTTCAAATCTTTTTTCAATGTTCTTAGTTTCTTTGCATTGATTTAAAACATGTTCTTTTAGTTCACAAAAGTTTCTCATTATCCACCTTCTGAAGTCTAATTCCATCATTTCGTCACAGTCATTCTCCGTCCAGCTTTGTTTCCTTGCTGGTGAGGAGTTTTGGTCCTTTCTAGGAGGTGAGGTGTTCTGGTTTCAGGTGTTTTCCTCCTTTTTGCATTGGTTTCTTCCCATCTTTGTGGATTTATCCACCTGTTGTCTGAGTAGTTGCTGACTTTTCGATTGGGTCTCTGAGTGGACGCCCAGATTGTTGATGATGAAGTATTTCTGTTACTTGGTTTTCTTTCTGCCTGTCTAGCTCCTCCACTGTATGACTGCTGAGGTCCACTCCAGGCCCTGCTTGTCTGGGGTGCACCTATAGCAGCTGCGGAACAGAGAGGGATGCTACCAGTTTCTTTTTCTGCTATCTTTGTCCCAGAATGATGCCTGCTAAATGTCAGTCTTCTGGATATAGAGGAGTCAGGGATCTGCTTGAGGAGACAGTTTGTACTTTATAGGAGCTCAAGTGCTGATCTGTGAGCTCTGTTGTTTATTCAGGGCTGTTAGGCTGCTACATTTAATTCTGCTGCAGCAGAATTCATAAAAAAAACCCTTTCTTTCTCAGATGCTCTGTCTCGGGGGTTTGGGGTTTTCTTTATGAGTGTCCATTGCACTGTCATGCCCAGCTAGGAGGAAGTGTAGTCACTATTTGCCTGCCGAGGCTCCGCCCTGCTGGTATGAGGTCTGCCCTGTTGCTACAGGCTCTGCCCTGCTGCTGCGGTCTCCACCCTGCTGCCACGGGCTACGCCCTGTGGCGGAGTCTCTCTGTTGTGGCGGGTTGCCTCGACAATGGCAGGCTGTGTCAGCAATGGGAGTGTACCTCAGTAGGGGCGGGTTGCCTCGGTAATGGCAAACACCCCTCCCTCACCGAGCTGCACCGTCCTGGGTTCAGCTGTGCCCGCAGTGAAACTCTCCACCCGGAGCGTTTGGAATCTCCGTTTTGTTTGTCCCACTGCCCTGTCCCAAACGCCGTTTCCCTGGATTCTCCTGGCCCGGCTCACTGTCCAAGTCCCGTTCAATCAGATGGATATGCCAATCTGCCCTCTCAAGTCTCAGATTGCCGGTTCAACAGGGCACCCGGACCAGTGCGCTTTGTGCGGAGTGCTGTGGAGCGCTGCTGTGCTGCAGCACTGGCCGCCGGCTGCACCAGCCAAAACTGCTGTGCTGGCGTCTCGCGTCTCTTTTATACCTAGGAATTTCCCCGTTCTGTGGGCAACAAAGATCCATCTGGAAATGCGGCCCTGACTCACCCTCCGCGCGTTCACCAACAGCTTCAATGCTGGGTTGTTCTCAATGCGCCATCTTGAGTCGGTCTCCTCTCTCCATTTTCTTTATGATGCCTTTGTGAAACAGATGTTCAAAATGTCAATGTAGTCTAATTAGTCAGTCTTTATTTTTATGGTTAGTGCTTTTTCAGTCTTGTTAAAAGAATCCTTTACTATATTAAAGTCAGCAAGATATTCTCATGTTTTCTTCTAAATTTTAAAAATTTGCTTTTCACATTTAAGTCTTCAGTCCATCTGGACTTTATGTATGGTGTGTAATAGGGATCTAATTATTGTTGGCATATGGATAACCATCTGTCCTGGAACCAGTTATTGAATAGTCACTCCTACCTCAATGAACTGCAGTGTCACCTCTCCAATATGTCACAGTTCCATATATTTATGGATCTATTTCTGAGCCCTCATTTTGTTCTATTAGTCCATTGGTCAACCCCTGCCTTAGTAGCATATTGTTTTATTTACTATAGCTTTTTTTTCTTTTTCTGTGACAGAGGTCCTGAGATCATATACCCCTATGGCTTTATATTAAATCTCAATATTTTTTCAGACAAATCTCCCTATGGATTCTTTTTCTTCAGAAATAGTCTTGACTATGCTTGGCAGTCTGTTCTTCTGTATACATTTTAAAATTCATTGCCAAATTCAATGAAAAGCCCTGTGGAAATTTGAATTGAAATTTCATTGGCTCTAGAGATTAATTTGAGAAGAATTGGTATTGAGTGTGCCTAATTACAAACATGATACATTGTCACATTTATTTAGAGCATCTTAATGTCTTTTTGTAAAGTTGTTTACTCTTTTTGATCGAATCTTGCACCCTTTTGTTAAATTTAGTCTAAGGTGATGGCAGCGTCAGCCCATGTGCAGTGGCTGCTGTGAAGATGCCCCGGAAGCCTCTGCCCCTGTGGGCTCAGAACTGCCTGCTCCTCCTTTCTGGCCTCTGCCCGCTCCTAGTGCCTGCTCTGGTGCAGAGCAAAGTTGTGGCCGAGCCCCAGCACTGTTGTGACCTGGCTGGGTGTGTGTGCACTTGGGGCGGTGCTGACATGCCAGCCCCCTGCCACCTCAGCCCCCTTTGGATTTTGGGTGCCAATGAGTGTAGGAAGGAAGTGGGTGGGGAGTCGTGAGGGCTGCTCAGCACAGGCCTGCAGATGCCCCTTGGCATAAGCAGCCTGGGCACTGCAGATGGCATGTGGATGGTGGCAGGAAGCAGTCTCCTGAGAGGAACAAAGTGGGTCCTTAGTGAAGCACCCTCATCAAGCCAGGGAGAGCATGAAGCACCTGGAGCTACCCAACCTGCTGTAGCAGCCAGAAGGCCTGGCTGTGTACAGTGTCCAGACACAGCAGTTGCTCACCCACATACCCCTCACCGTTCTGTGCCTGACTTGCCCTTGGAAGGTGTGGGATCTAGGCCTGTAGGGCAAGTCCAGTGCAGTCTGCTGGGCTGAGTGGGCGGGACAAGCGCAGTGGGCATGAACAATACTCAACAATACTCAGGCAGAAGGTGCCACCAGCCACAGAGGTTTCCGGCTGGCAAAGTGACACCCTAAGTATCTTGTGACATATTTACCATGTAGTTTTCATTGCTATTGTAAAATGGTGTTTTTTTACTATTAATTTTCTAATTCTTTGTTGCTGACATAGGGATGCAAATAATTTTTGAATATTGCTCTTACAGCAGGTCATCTTGTTCAATCTCTTGTAATTTATAATTGCTTGAAGATTGATTAGGATTTTCAGATTGTTTAATGAAGATGATTATATTATCTACAAATAATGATGTTTTAGCTTCTTCCTGTCTAATCCATACAGTTAATTTCTTTTTTTTTTTTTGGTTTTTCTTTTTTTTTTTTCCACCCAGGCTAGAGTGCAGTGACATGATCTCTGCTCACTACCACCTCTGCCTCCCAGTTTCAAGCTGTTCTTCTGCCTCACCCTCCTAAGTAGCTGGGATTATGGGTGCATGCCACCATCCCCAGCTAATTTTTGTATTTTTAGTAGAAACAGGGTTTCACTATGTTGGCCAGGCTGGTCTTGAACTCCTGAACTCAAGTGATTCACCCACCCTGGCCTCCCAAATTGCTGGGATTACAGGCATGAGCCACCATGCCTGGCCATGCAGTTAATTTCTTTTTCTTGTTTTACTTTACTGACTTGATCCTCAAGCATAATGTGGAGTAGAAATAGTGACTTAATGCATCCATGTCATGTTTCTGATTTGAACAAAATGCTTCCACAATTTCCCTATGAAGAATAAACTTTGCTGTTGGCCTTGTTTTGTTTCTGTCTTTAGTAGATAACGTTTACCACTTAAGAAAGTTATTTTTCCAAGTTTGCTAATACTTTTTATCATAAGTATGTACTGAACTTTACTAAACATTTCTTTCCACTGTTATTGAATTAATCATGATTTATTTTTCTTTCAGTCATTTTTTTTGAGACAGAGTCTTGCACTGTTGCCCAGGCTGTAGTGGAGTGGTGTGATCTCGGCTCACTGCAATCTCCACCTTCTGGGTTCAAGCAATTCTCCTGCCTCAGCCTCCCAAACAGCTGGGACAACAGGCATGTGCCACCACGCCCAGCTATTTTTTTTGTACTTTTAGTAGAGATGGGGTTTCACCATGCCGGCCAGGATGTCTTAATCTCCTGACCTTGTGATTTGCTGCCTCAGCCTCCCAAAGTGCTGGGATTACAGGTGCGAGCCACTGCGCCCAGCCTCTTTCAGTGAAGCTTTTAGCATGAATATTTTATAGATTTCCTATCATTAAACTACCCTTGAAGTGCTAGGATAACTCAATTTGCTTATGGTATATTATCTTTTTATCAACTGCTGCACTCAGTTTGCTAATGACTATGTTTACAATGTTTGCCTTTATACTCATGAGGAAGAATGACTCATGAGTATAAAGGCAAACATTGTAAACATAGTCATTCTTCCTCATGAGTATAAAGGCAAACACTGTAAACATAGATATTGTAAACACTGTAAACATAGCTAGAGGGATGCCACTAGCTTTACTCACTATTTCTTAATGTTCAGAGGGAAGCCTAAACTGCCTTGTGTTGGCAGGAGCTCAGTGTGAGATGAGACTCACCTGCAGCCAGCTAAATTGAAAGGCGAGTTCTAAGTTGATTTCACTAGCAGCCTGCCATAATACTGGGAGTCCGGAAAAGCGCTCTGATCAATTTTTTCCCTGAAACATAGAGGCATAAATAAGGTTGTCTACTTGCTTAAATAAACAGAGAAGGGAAATGGGAGAAATGAGGAAAAAATAAAACTACAGCTTCCTATCTCAAAACTATTATATTTTCACAGAAGTTGAAGAGGGGGTAAAAATGGGACCGAATACCTCAAGCACAAGATACAACTGCATGATGAAACGAGGGGAAAGAAGTTAAAATGGAAGACAAGAGGGAGGTAAAAACAAAGACTTCTAGGAGCACAAGTACTATGGACATGGTGCTGGCTAAAAGACCTCTTAATGGAAACAGCAAAGCAAAATTTCCCATCATCCTCCAAATCTGAGAGTATTCAAGGCTCTGAGTAAGAGCAAAATTCTCAAAGTCATGAATTGAGCCTGCACAGTCTGAAAGGAGTCTGTCGTGGATGCAACAGTTGGGTTACACTAATAAACAAATATGTAATTACGAAGTGTGATAATTCTTCTGAACAAAGAAACAGGGTGCTGTAACCATGATTACTTGATAGGTTACTTTAGCCAGAGTGGTCAGAGAAGGTTTCTCTGAGGACATAGAAGTTTTAGCTAAGCTCTCAAAGTTGAGAAATCAGCCATTCAAGGAGCTGGTCAAAAGGTTTAGGCAGAGGTTGGAGCAAATGCGAAGAACCTGAGAGCAACTGGGCTCAGTATATTTAAGAAAGAGCAATAAGCCCAGTGTGGCTAAAGCAGAGAAAGAGAGAAAGAAGATTATGATGGAGAGTAAAGCCAGGGCCACATTATGCAGGGCCTTGTAGGCCATGGTAAATGTGATGGACAATTTTATGTGTCAACGTGACTGGGTTAAGAAATACCCAGATAGCTGATAAAACATTGGTTCTGAGTGTCTTTGAGGGTGTTTCTGGAAGAGATTAGCATTTGAGTCAGTAAACTGAGTAAAGAGGATCCACCCTCACCAATGTAGGTGGACATCATTTATTCCATTAAGGCTCCAGAGAGAACAAATAGGTGGAGAAAGGGCAAATGCACTCTCTTCTTGAGCTAGAACATCCATGTCCTCCTGCCCTTGGACATAGGAGCTCCTTGTTCTTGGGTATTTGGACTCCAGAACTTATGCCAGTGCCCCCACCTCACCCCAAGTTCTCAGGCCTTGAAACTTAACCAAATTACACCACTGGCTTTCCTGGTTCCCCACTTGCAGAAAGCAGATCGCAGGACTTGTGGGCTTCCATAATCTTGTATACCAATTTCCATAATAAATCCCTTTTTACATATCTATTCTACTGGTTTTGTTTCTCTGGGGAACCCTAATACAGTAAGCAATTTGTATTTCACTCTAAGCGCAACTGGATACTTTCCCCCAATGGTTTAGTGAGGGAACTATTATAACATTAAATGATTTAATATTTCAGAAGGCCACTCTGGCTAACGTGTGGAGAATGTGCGCTAGTAGTACAACAGTAAAATTAAAGATATCATTCCAGAAGACATTGCAGCAACTTAGGCAAGGGATGATGGCATGTGGCTTGGTCTAGTGTAGAGGCTGTGGAAATTGAGTGAAGCACAGTTTATTATCATTATTTGTGGTAGTTATGTTCTGCAAAGTCACTGTGAATACAGCATTAATGAATACCAAACCATTTGGGAAACAGTTAGGCTTCTACCAGTGTCTGATCATAAAATTTCTTTCAAATTGATAAATATATAACTTTGTTTTGTGTGTTTTTGTTTTAAAACATCTGCTTTCACATATACTGATTAAACCACATTGAATTCACAGCCAAGATCACTATAACTCATGCCTGAATGAAGCTTATCTAACACATGTGTTTTCTATCATCATGGCCTTCTTTTGCTTTAGTTAGCAATGTTAGAAGGCACTTCAGTACTATGCTTCAGGATCATTTAAAACAGTGAAGTAATTAACCAAAGGGCAAAAATATGAAAAAAGTGGCACTAAATAGACTCTAAAAAAAGATACTTCTATACCATATGAAAGCTGAAACAAGAAGGCAGAGCATTGCTTTTTCATCTCAATTGGGAATGTGCATGTAAGTTGACCCATGTTTTTCGCCCCCCCTGCACTAGTCTGGGAATGATCTTGAAAATGTTGGAAATATTAATTTTGGGCTTACAAATAAATTTTAGCAAACAGGTAAATTCATAGATTTCAAATTTGTGAATAGGGAAGATCAACTGTAGAACTTTCGAGATGTATTGTAGAGATATAAACTGACGGGAGTTCATAATGGATTGGATGTGGAAAATGAGGGAAGGGAAGGTGTTAAGGTGGATTCCCAGGTTTCTGAATGAGCAACAGTGATGCCACACATTGGGGAGGGGCAGGTTTGAAGGGGAGATGATAGATTTAATTCTGAGCATTGTAAGTTAGATATGGTGATTATTCATCCAGGAACAGATGGCAATCAAACAGTTGGATATATAAGCTCAAGCTCAGAGAAGAGATCTAAGGGATAGACAGACATTTGGGAGTGAGCATTACTGTTAGTCCATTTAGTGTTGCTATAACAGAATCCCAGAGGCTGGGTAATTTACAAAGAAAAGAGATTAATATTTGGTTCTTGATTCTGGTGGCTGGACAGTTCAAGATTGAACAGCTACATCTGATGAGGGCCTCAGGTCGCTTCCACTCATGGCAAAAAAATGGAAGGAGAGTGGGCATTTGCCAAGAGATCACATGGTGAGAGAGGAAGCATGAAAGAGAAACCAAGGAAGCCAGACATTTTAACAACCTGATCTCATGGGAACTTATGTATTTCTGCAAGAGGGAGAACTCACTAACCCCTGTGGGAGGGAATTAACCTATTCATGACAGATTCAACCCGATGACCCAAACACCTCTTACTAGGACCCACTTCCATTACCACTACTTTGGGGATCAAATTTCAACACAAGTTCTGATGGAGATATGCCACATCCAAACCATAGCATTCTACCCGTGGCCCCACCAAAATGCATGTCTTTCTTACATGCAAAATACACTCATTCTATCTCAATTGTCCCAAAAGTATTAACTTGTTCCAGCACTAACTCAATGGTCCAGAGTCCAGCTATGAGTTTGTAAAATCAAAAACAAGTAGGCTGGGTGTGTTGGTTCACACCTGTAATCCTACCACTTTGGGAGGCCGAGGCACGTGGATTGCTTGAGTCCAGGAGTTTAAGACCATCCTCGGCAACATGGTAAGAACCTATCTCTAAAAAAAAAAAAAAAAAAAAAAAAAACAAGCGGATAAACAAACAAAAGTAAAAAGAAGTTATTCACATCTAAGATACAATTGTGGGACAGACATTTGGTAAACAGTGTTATTTCAAAAAGGAGAAATAGGCCAAAAGAGAAAAATGATAAGCCTCACACAAGTTCAACCCAGTAGAACAGATAGTAAAACTTAATGCTCCAGAATTATTTCCTTTGACTACATGTCCCGCATCTTGGGCAGACTGGTGTGAGGTGGGGACTCCTAGGACATCAGGCAGCCTTGCCTTCATGGTTTTGCTGGACATGGCCCATGTAGCTACTGTCACAGGTTGCAGTCAAATGACTGTGACTTTTCTATATGAGGTTGCCGCTGGTGGCTCTACAATTCTGGGGTCCAGGTTGTAGCCGTACCCTGCAGCTCCATTATTCATTGCCCTCACGGGGACTCTCTAAGGTATCTTCTACTCCATGTTTCTGGTTAGCATTGCCTTAGTACAGGCTCTCTCTACTGTACTACAACAATGTTCTGCCTGGGCTCCCAGGCTTTCTGATGCATACTCTGAAATCTAGGTGAAAGCCACCAAGCTTTTATTACTCTCATATTCTGCATGCATGCAAAATGAGTATCACATAGACATGAATGCTGCCAAGGCTTCCCAGTTGTGCTTTCTGGAGCAGGGGTATGAGCTGCATATGTGGCCACTTGTGCTACGGCTGCTTCTGTCAGAGTGGTCACGATGCACAGACCAATGTCCTGAGGTCACACAGAGTAGCAGCCCTCCAGTTCTCTCCTCCAATACAATTCTTTCATCTTAGGTCTCTGGGCCTGTGATGGGAATGGAAGCCTTGAAGTTCTAAAATGAGTTCAGCGTTATTCGCACTTTGTCTTGACCACTAACCTGGCACCCTTTTTGCCATATTAATCTCTTTAGCAAGTCTGCCATTTCCTTGGATTCCTGTTTTGAAAGTGCTCTTTTTTTCTCTATTACATGGCCAGGTTGTGTGATTTCCAAAGCCTTCTGTTCTGTTTCCAATTTCTCTAGCAAATCACCATAAACATTCAAAAGTAACCATGGCAGCAGCCTGAACGCTTTGCTGGTTAAAAATTTCTTCCACAAAATACGTTCTTCCATCAATCTTAAGTTGAGCCTTCCATAAAACCCTAGGGCATAAACACAATGTAGCCAAGTTCTTTGCAGCTATATAAAATAATGACCCTTGTTCCAGTTTCAAAATAAATATTCCTCATGTCCATCTGAGACCTCATCATAATGGCCTTTACTGTTCATATTTCCATAACCATTTTGGTTACAACCACCTAACCAATCCCTAATAAGTTATAGCCCCCACCAGGATTGTCTTTACTGTTTTGCTCATTGTAATATTTTCTTTTTCTAGCCCGTGCCTTCAAACTCAACTGCCCATTGCCCAGTTCCAAAGCCACTTACACATTTTCAAGTATGTTTATAAGAACACCCTTCTCCTTGGCATCAATTTTCTCTCTTAAGTCCATTCAGTTTTGCTATAACAGAATACCAGAGACTGAGTAAATCATGAAGAAAAGAGGCTTATTTGGCTTATAACGGTGACTGGATACATCAAGACTGAGCAGCTGTGTAGATCACATTTCTTGTTTTGATCAAGATCTGATGTGAGGCAGCATCACTGATCAATTATTGATTGACCAGCTACAGATTTGTTACTGGTCTCCCTCAGATCTGGAAGCACTTGTTTCTAGAGTGTTCCATGGAGTGGAGTTGTTGAAAGTCATTGTGTATCCAAGGCTTTAGAGACTGATCAGTTTGAGTAACAAGGGAGCTATTTAAATGAGGACGCCCGCCTTAGTCTATAGCAATTAGCTGTATATCAGGAGGGGATTCAGTTGATTAACCATATCTAAATGTTATTCCTCATTCTTTTCTGAAACAGATGAGATTTCAGGGAGGGCATAGAAGGCAACTGCGCTTCTTTTGGAAAGGAGCTTTCTTGGTCAGACAAGGAAATTCAGCAAAGGACAGGCAACAAAAACCCCTGGGTCAGTTCTTGTTCTCTAGTAGTAAGCAGAAATTAAGATAGAGTTAGGAGTCAAAGAGCTTTATTGGGGGATAGTTAATACTTGTGAAAGATAAAAAAGAAAGCAGTGTTGGGCAGGAAAGCGTTCAGATCTTGATATATATCTGACACTTGTGAAAGTAAAGAAGGACAAAAGCAGAATCAGGCAGGCTGTGATGTGGCTCTGATGAAGTCTTGCCCAATCCAAGAGAGAGCTGTGCAGCAAAGATGGACCATGACAGAAGCCCCACACTGGACTGAAACAGCCAGACTTGAGTACCTTTACTGTGCTCAGTCATTGACTAGAGGCTGCCCTGGAAGACCATGGCATTGGTTCAAATAGAGTGCAAATCCTGCAGGTACTACAGCTAGAAGTTCTCAGCTAAGTGCCCTGCTCACAGCTGAAAGTTAAGTTTTTTCTTGAAGGGAGAATTGACAAGTGTCCATAGCTGCCACAACATCTAACCCTTTTAAACCACCCAGAAAAGGCCAGCATGGGTGTATCTAAGTGGATCAGCATTAATGCAAGGTGTCACAAGGTGAAACCTCTATAACAGGGTGTGCAACTTGGGCTAGTTCCCTCTGCCCCCTAAGGAGTAGGGGTGAGAGAAGCTCTCACCTGTCCTGTTGTATTTTTTTCCTCCAGATATTAGCCTAAGCTTCACCCTCAATTACTATATATAGATATATATACACACATATATTTGAATATGCTTTTTCTCCATGTTTACCCAGTCAGGGGGATAAAGAAATAAGATGCTGTCAAGACATACATATATGTACACTGGGTGTATGGGTAAGTCTCCTTTGGGTTTGGCTCTAAGCATGTACAACACAGCAATTTAGTAATCACTACCATTTGCAAACTGCCTGTACTTTTAATATCAAGTAGTTAAGAATCAAAAAGGTCTAATTTTGAATCCTGATTCTGTCACTTAGTGATCTTGGACAAGTGTCTTTCTCTGAGCCTCGATTTCCTCATTTGCAAAATGGTAATAATAGTACCTATTTCCTAAGGTTATTGTGAGGTCATCTCCCTTTTATAGATGAGGAAACAGAAGATTAATAACTTGCTAAAGGATCACACAGCCTGCAACTGGCAGGTCTGAAATTCAACTCAGGTCTCTTTGACTCCAGAGCCCAGAACCATTATCCCACACCACAATACCTCCTAGTTTTCCTATGCTGCTGCTGAACGGGCTTTGCAGGCTAATAAGCAGCATGAGGCAGACACAGGGTTTAGAGGTGTTCTCAGAGGTGTTCTCAGTGACTAGGTGAGAGAGCAGCAGTGGGATGCAAGCCATTTATCCCAGTGAACAAAAGTCAAAATAATGCATTGGTGAGATATTTCGGTGGCTATATGTTGGGCTAACGTATGTTTTCATGACAAATGATATACAGAAATTTGCTTTCTGCAAGGTATAGTTTGAAGGGCACCAAAGGTCCCCCTGATCTTCAAATCAAACTCCTCTTGCTCCTAATACACAAAGCATATGCCTGAAGTGCCAATGTTACCAGAAAGGGAGGCCAGATCCAGACCCCAAAAGAGAGTTCTTGGACCTTGCACAATAAAGAATTCAAGGCAAGTCCATAGAGTGAAAGCAAGTTTATTAGGAAAGTGAAGGAATAGAAGAATGGCTATTTCATAGGCAGAGCAGCCCTGAGGACTGCTGGTTGCCCATTTTATGGTAATTTTTAAATTATATGCTAAACAAGAGGCAGATTATTCATGCCTCCCCTATGTAGACCATATTAGGTAACTTCCTAACATTGCCATGGAATTTGTAAACTATCATGGTGCAAGTGTAGCAGTGAGGATGACCAGTGGTGGGTTTTGGCTGGCTTCTTTACTGCAAACTGTTTTATCAGCAAGGTCTTCATGACCTGTATCTTGTGCTGACCTCCTATCTCATCCTGCGACTTAGAATGCGTTAACCTCCTGGGAATGCAGCTCAGAGGGTTTCAGCTTCATTTTATGTAGCCCCTGCCCCTACTCATGATGGAGTTGCTCTGGTTCAAATGCCTCTGACATATGTCCCCCTTCCCTTTTACAAGTGAACCCTTAATCCTAAGGGTTACAGAGGGACAAAGATCCATCTTCTGTAATTTCGTCATGCTGAACAAAGGTGATGTTAATCCTACCTAACTATTGGGTCTCTTCTATTCAGGGTAGACAGGAGCTCAGTCAGAAAGCCGAGATATGATGAGGGTCATTCATGATTCTTGAGTTCCAACAAAAGGTGATAACTGGAAGATTAATAAATGTTCAATTTAAGAAAACATTGAGTGAGCTTATCCTGCATTCCTACACAAGTATAACAGCAATGTATTCCACAACAGTAAAGCAAAATAAGTAAAATTATCCAAGTAAACTAAATTAGAAGGCTTTCCATGAACTGGGCAGCTGTTGGAACCAAGCTGATATGGGATCACTAGCTTATTTTAATGTGTCCAGAATTAGAATATTGATCCAGATTTTTACATTACCCATCCCTCTTGTTTCTTCTGAGCAGCAGCCAGAGGTCACTGGTTGGTTCACAGGAATAAGCAGGGTTAGTCTAAATTGCAGGAAAAAAAAAATAACTGATGAGACTAGAATCTAATAACAGGTGTACCATAGTTTTTGAAACATAATTTGTCTCTCTCCAGTTTCCCATTTTTACTAAAGACAAATCATGGTATGACTGATTTGCTTTATCATACCTGGCCTGATGATTTGTATAAAGTACAGCAAGAATGATTATTTTTCACATAGGCTTTTAAAATTGGCTTTGATGGAACTCTGTTCCATAGAGGGAATCTCAGGTCAGAATTATTTTTTTTTAAGCTGAGCCCAGCCATGGGGTTGTACTGTCAAATACCTATGACTTGTGTAAATTCCTCTCCTCTTGAGGTCCCAACATAACTTGGGGCTCCTGGGCCTGTCAGAAAGTGGCATCTTGGCCAGGCGTGGTGGGTCATGCCTGTAATCCAGCACTTTGGGAGGCCAAGGCGGGCAGATCACGAGGTCAGGAGTTGGAGACCAGTCTGACCAACATGGTGAAACCCAGTCTCTACTAAAAATACAAAAAATTAGCCAGGCGTGGTGGTGGGCGCCTGAAATCTCAGCTACTTGGGAGGCTGAGGCAAGAGAATTGCTTGAACCCAGGAGTTGGAAGTTGCAGTGAGCTGAGATCATGCCACTACACTCCAGCCCCGTGACAGAGCAAGACTTTGTCTCAAAAAAAGGAGAGAGGGAAAGGGAAGGAGAGGGGGAAGGGGATGGGGGGACAAGGGGGAGGGGGAGGGAGGCGGAGGGGAGGGGAGGGGGAGGCGGAGACGGGGAGTAGGTGGGGAAGCACAGAGGGGGAGGGAGAGAAGGGTAGGGGGAGGGGAAGGGAGAGAGGGGGAGGGGGAGGGGGGAGGGAGAGGGGGAAGAGGGGATGGGAGGGGGGAGAGGGGAAGGGGAAAGGGGAAAGGGGGAGAGGGGAGAGGGGGAGAGGAGAGGGGTGGGGGGGAAAGGAAAAAGGAAAGGAGAAAGGAAAGGAAAGGAAAGGAATAAAGAAAGAGGCATTCTTTACTTACCACAGGTCAGGAACTCTGCACAGGGACTGTGTAGATAAAGTATGAGGCCATTTTTTGCAAGGGGGCTTTAATTGGCTCTATAAGTCAAGTGTGATTCCTTAATGGAAAACACACCATTCCAGTCAAAGCCTTCCTAAAATAACCAGTATCTCCAATTGTGTCTTGTTACAAATGAAAACAGATTATTGTACTTATGCAAATAACTATATTGCCATAAGTTAAGAATACCTACAACTTAATTTCCAAATCTGGAGAAATCAGAGAGAAACAAGTACCTGCAAATTTTGTTCACAGGAGCATACTTTACTCAATCATTAAAAGCTGTTAATAGCTCAAAAGAAAAGTTTCCTTGACTCCAGAAAAACAAACCAAAGGATCAGCAATGTTTTAAGCAAAAAGTTAGAAAACAATTACTTTGTTCTTCTATTAAAGTCTATGCAGTTAAGTCCTGTTCTGCTTGATATCCATGAACATTTCAGTTCTCCATAAGAGTCCTGAAAGTATTTTCTGCTATTCTAATGTCACAATCTCCAAAGTTATCAGAAACCTGCATTCAAGAACACCTGTTAGCGCTGTATACTTGGTTATAAAACCACCTTCTACAGGGGACCAAAACAAACTAGTCTGTAGGTGACAAAAAGTCTTATTAGTTAGGACAGCCATTATTAAAGCCACAGTTACTTCTATGGCATACAACAATTTTACATATTGGGAGGCTGATGGAGGCAGATCACCTGAGGTTGGGAGTTCAAGACCAGCCTGACCAACATGGAGAAATCCCGTCTCTACTAAAAATATAAAATTAGGCAGGCATGGTGGTGCATGACTGTAATCCCAGCTACTCAGGAGGCTGAGGCAGGAGAATTGCTTAAACCCAAGAAGCAGAGGTTGCGGTGAGCCGACATTGCACCTTTGCTCTCCAGTCTATGCAACAAGAATGAAACTCCGCCTCAAAAAAAAAACTTTTACATAACAATGATTATCATTAATAACATACACTAAGTGATATTAGAATTATAGGAGTTTCTCATAATTTTGGAACACATATCAATAACATATTTATATAAATACAGCCCAAAGAAAGCCCAACACCATTTTATATTTGACAATGTTTTCTGCATGATTTTTATACCAAATAAACCAAATCTCACTGCTGCAATAGTGTAGTATTAATGCCAACACCAATTTTTAATAAAATCTTGTAGACAAATTTATTCCATCTTAATCAGTTTGAACATAAGATTCTTATAAACTTTTTTTTCCTCACCTCCTCAGCAAAGTGGATCATAAACCTTTTATAACCCTTCACAGTTTTTGTGAAAGAGCAGTTTGGTTCTCTAAGAAAAGCCTGTTGTACTCCAAGGTTCAATTTACAGAAAAACTGAATACCTTTTTGAATTTTAGGCAATATGCTCACACTGTGAATTTTTTTACAATTAATTTTTTCACAAACCTTCCACAACTTGCTCAAACTTTCAGCTTTATCCTAACTTAAAACGATCCTTTACGCTCTAAACTTAGACAAGAAATTCACATTCCTACAACTTCTTAGAATCTTTTACCAAAAACACATTTTACTTTTCTTATACATCTTGCATGTAAAACTGTTTTTATTTCCCAAAGATTACTTAAGTCACACGAACTAAAAGGCATTACAATTTTTACTTTGCTGACAAAGTATGTGATTTAAGCACTTATTATTTTTAAACTAATTAAAGCTTTCATATATAAATATCACAGATATAACACATATAAATACACAGACAGAACAAGATCCAATACTTGTAAGACTTTTCTTTTGTCAGTTTCTTAAATGGATTACTGGCTTAGGATGGAGCCCTTGGAGGAACAGGGCCAGGAAAGTATACATAATAAGCAGGCACAGCTGGAGGGCAAAACAGATTCCCCCAAATTAAGGGTCCCATTTTTATACCAGATCCTGGATCCCCAAATAGGGAGAATCAGCCCATCTGCCAAAACTGTACTGCCTACCTAGTTATTACACACTAACGCTCTCTCATAATGCAAAGTAATTTCTGATATCACCAAAAGTTAAAAATGTCAGATAATGCAATGCAGAACAAAGCCTTAGATTTTGAGAGGGATCTATCCACTTCTGATTCCTGGTGCTTCATGAAGAAAACAGAGAAGTTTTTCCCAAAAGAGGGTCTGTGGCACCTTCTCTGCTTTTCCTGAGTCCCAGCCTGTTAGAGCTTAAATATATGCTTTTAATTAAGCTGACTTTTAACCACAGCACTCTAAAAAAAAAAAGTCCTTTTAAAATTTCGTATTACCCAACTTTAGCCAGGCCAACCAGCCAGTATTTCTGGCTTTTGAACCTTACCAAAAGTAACCTCACAGTTGCTCTGAGAAAGGAAAATTCAAGACAGTTAGTAGAGGGAAAGAGAATCAACAAATGCAAAGGCCACACAGATATTAAACCAGAAAGGACTCATTCCCTTAGCTGAGAATTGAACCCTGATTGCCACTGTGACGGTAGAGACCTAAAGAAAGTACTGCCATGTGGTCACAAGGTTAAGCCCCAAAGGTAATTTTTCAACATGTGGTCTTTGGGCAAGATGGTTGCCCTGAGTAAAGGAAAAGACAGGAAAGAGAAAGAGAGAGAAAAGCATTGCCTGTGGCAGGGTGGGGAAGGCGAGCAGCTCACAGAGGCCTGAGAAAGACCCATCCCAGCATGATTGAAAAGTTCAGGCAGCCACTTGTTGTTTGTGAAGGGATCTTTCTAGCAGTCCCATTAACTCACAAGTTTCCCCTTTTAGGGAGAAAAAAGCTCCCTATGTCCCATGGTCCTATACATGCCTTATCCTGTCACCCACAGCCATCAGCAAAGTGGAAGATAGATTAATTCAAAGAGAATAGCCATTAACATCCCATAGTGCCAAACCCATTCTTAGCTGAGAGGACCTTTACTGAGGAAGGGCCTCTAAACTCCTAAATCTAAGGAAGGACTCTAACCCTCCTAAGTTGGGCCTACAACCCAAGTTCAGTCAAGAATCCTTGCCGTTCATTAAGAGGGTCCTTTAACCCTCTGTGTCTTAGGAGAGACTCTAACTCCCCTAAGTTGGGCCTGTAACCCAATCCCATCCTTTACCCAGGTACATGCACCCCACTTACCCAAAGTTGGCCAATTGGTCCATGCAGATGATTTTCCTTTTGGTAGGGGGTTTCTTCAGTATCATCCCTTGGGGTTCACCAGAAAGATGTTACCAGTAAGGGGTCACGATCCAGACCCCAAGAGAGAGTTCCTGAATCTTGAGCAAGAAAGATTTTCAAGCGAGTCCATAGATTAAGGTGAAAGCAAGTTTATTAAGAAAGTAAAGGAATAAAAGAATGGCTACTGCAGAGGCAGAGCAGCCCCAAGGGCTGCTGGTTGCCCATTTTTATGTTTCTAAAAAATTATACGGTCAACAAGGAGTGGATTATTCATGTCTCCCCTTTTTAGACCATATAGGGTAACTTCCTGATGTTGACATGGCATTTGTAAACTGTCATGGTGCTGGTGGAGCGTAGCAGTGAGGATGACTAGAGGTCACTCTTGTCACCATCTTGGTTTTGGTAGGTTTTGGCTGGCTTCGTTAGTGCTACCTGTTTTATCAGCAAGGCCTTTATGACCTCTGTCTTGCAGTTGACCTCCTATCTCAACCTGTGACTTAGAATGCTTTAACCTCCTGGAAATGCAGCCCAGCAGGTTTCAGCCTCATTTTACCCAGGTGTTGCTCAAGATGAAGTTGCTCTGGTTCAAATGCTTCTGACACTAAGACTAATGAAATATACCTTTCACTTATGGTGTTGTTCTAGATACTTCCAGCCAAAATGCAACAACCCCAAGATAAAAGCCAATTGCCTCCATAGTGAAGAGTTAACAAATTAGCTCAAAAGGAGAGGGTGAGGCCTGAAGGATTTAAAGAGAGGGCAGGTTAGGTCTAGAGTCTACAACAGTGGGGGCCTTGGGAAGCATAGCAATATAGCACCCAAGAAGGATGGGAGAAAAGGGCATGGAGGTAGGAAGTCTCCTAGTTCCTAGTTTTGCCACTGGCCTTCCAGAGATTTGTGAGTGTATACATATTTTTAGCTGCAGCCCTCATTTTCCTTCCAGTTATTATAAATTACCTGTCTAGGAAGGCTGTTTTTCCATTTCTCTCTCCCCACTTCCTCTTCTTTTATTTTCAGTTGTTTGGAAAGCAGTGTCTTCCCAACTGTCCCTACCTACCCTCCTCCTTCACCTGCCCCCCAACTAATTTCTCCTTCCATCCCATCTCCAGGCTTGTCTTCTCTCCTCAGCAACATCCAAAGCCACTGAATTATTAGGTCTGAGATTGAGCCCAGACCTCTGGGAATCCTGGGTGCCGCAGACAGACAGATTAGCACATTAGAAAAATCATTTCCAGAGGCTCTTTCAGAAACAACACAAAAGAGACAGGAAAACAAAGGCCTTGTTGGCCACCTCAGGCAGCTCAGGTCTCCAAGTCAGACCCCGGTACCGGGATTGGTTAAGTTTTGCAGGCGTCTATTGCTAATTTCCTGCCCTTGAGCAAGAGAATTGGAATGAATAATGTTACAGTCCATTTTGTTTTTCTGGTTACAGAAAGACTCTTGCAAATTTGTATATGTGTGTGTGTACACACACACACACACACACACACACACACACACACACACACAGTAAAGGCAGGGGCAAGGATTAGAATTAGTGTCTGGCTGTGGGAAACAATCATTCTCAAGATTTTACCCTTAAAGAAAACCAGAATTTTGGGAGTGGAGGAAACCAATCACCAAGCCAAAAAGTGTAACCATTACAGGTATGTAGCATGAGGCACTTAAATATTTTCATTTGTTGCCTTACTTGATTCTCACAACCACTTGGTGGGCAAGATAGGACAAACAGTATCTCCATTCAACAGCTGAAGAGAGAGGCCCAGAGTAAGTGAATTGCACAAAGTCACAAAACACATTAGGGACAGAAGGGCCTTAGAATACAGGACTTCTTTGGGTCTGGGACCAGTATTTACACCTTAGAGACCACCACAGCCTTTGTAAAACAAGGGGAGTTGATATGCAGATGGGTGCTAAGCAAGGAGTGAATTATTCATGGAACATCAGGAAGTTACCCTATATAGTCTAAAAAGGGAGGCATGAATAATCCACTCCTTTTTTGGGGTGTTCAAGGAGGGAGGAAAAGGAAAAAAATGAAATTTACTTAAAATTTATCAAAATACAGCTTACATAATATCAGATCATGTTCCAAAGTGGTTTTGCTAGAATGCCTTCTCACTTTTTTGCTTGGACAACTGAAATAGGACCATTTCTTCCAATTCAACTCCTTTTCATTGCCACTCATTCTCTTCCCAAACTCTGCCTAAAGACTAACACAAGGATTTGCTTTCTTAGTTCTAAACTTCTCATGCAAACCAAGGAATGGGAGGCAAAGACTGCTGCCCTTCATGGCCCTCAACAAACATGAAAAGCCTGAGAGGAGAAAGTTTTTGGTCACTTCCAAGTCAGGGTGACATCACTGATACATGGTACTACTTTTTGGAAGCCATCCCTATATCCCTACTCAAAAGTGATAGTGAAAATATGCTTGCTCTATTTTTGTGCTTTTTAAACTGATGGTACAACCCCTTAGAAAGTTGTAAAAAAATCAGTTGAGCAATTTATGATCAGCATTTTCAAAAAAATTAATAGAATGAAATAGAAAATGCCAGGACCACACTGCAAGTGGTAAACATGAGTTTTATTTTGGACATCACACACACACACACACACACACACACACACACTGCATATATAGGTTTACTTGTACATCTCTATACTGGGGTTGTGATATAAAATATACTTCTTACTATGGGTCACGGTAAAAATTTTGAAAGCTACCTATCTAAAGAATGCATATACCTCAAGCCCAGGTTTATGCTGTGTCCTAAGACCCCTCAATCTGACACATTATTCCAACAATACATTTTTCTACCTTTTACTGCTTCTCTAGAAAGCTAGACTGACCTACATAGCTGACTGAGAGTCACTGAGTACTCTTTTGTAAAGACAGCTGCATTTGGCAAAGGGTGAGCATTTATTAATAGTTTGGTAACAAGTGTTTTGATGAAATACTTTTATTGTATAGAGTCAACTGTAAAATCAAAAAGACAAAAATGCCTTACCATTTTCCCCTAAATATGTGCGGTTATGTTAAAGCACACACAGGGTAGGAAGGACAACACATGCTTATAACAAAAATCAGTAAATGGGATCCCCTTCCACCAAATTTCCTGCCCAATTTCAGGCAAATAATGAATTCATCAAAATTCCAGAAAAGAATTCACTGTACCTTCTTGGCTTTTGACTTCTTGTTCCCTTTCGAAACACTGTGCTTATGCTTGAACCTCTTTGGGACTATCTTTTTAGATACACTATACATTACTAGATAATTTCCAAAAACCACGAAAATTTACCATGACTCAAATTCACTGAGTCTGTGGCTCTTCTAGCCATATAGGCTACTCATGAAATACAAAAGGCATTGTGACAGAATTTGAGTCATGAATTACTAGTTTTGTAAGCTTACAGCCTTTCACTTCCACTAATACCTACAAATTTAGACCTAAGTAGATTCTTAGCCATTTTTATCTAGGCAAAACTCCTAAGATGCCACTGTTTATAAGACTCACCATTACTTTACCACTGAGAAAATGGAAATGAGACTAAACTATGATATGACATCAATTTAATATCTGTACTAATTCCAGGGATGTTAAAATGTGAAAAATACATGCATCTTTGAAGAGATAAAATATGATTTTTAATTTTAAGAGCTATTATTTTCTTTTAAAATTAGAGATGAAGTCTTGCTCCATTGCCCAGGCTGGAGTATAGTTGTGCATTCATGGCTCACTGCAGCCTTGAGCTCCTGGGTTCAAGTGATCTTCCCAACTTAGCTTCTTTAGTAGCTGGGCCTACAGTCACATGCCATTGTGCCCCACTAACTTTTTTTTTTGAGACAAAGTCTCACTCTGTCACCCAGGCTGGAGTGCTGTGGTGCAATCTCTACTCACCACAACCTCCACCTCCCGGGTCCAAGTGATTCTCCTGCTTCAGCCTCCCGAGGCTGGGACCATAGGCGCGTGCCACCACGCCCAGCTAATTTTTTGTATTTTTAGTAGAGGCGGGGTTTCATGGTGTTAGCCAGGATGGTCTCGATCTCCTGACCTCGTGGATCTGCCCACCTTGGCCTCCCAAAGTGCTGGGATTACAGATGTGAGCCACCATCCCCAGCCCCCGCTGCTAGCTGATTTTTATAGAGACAGTGGTCTTGCTACTTTGCCCAGGCTGGTCTCAAGTATCTGAATGCCTTGACTCAAGTATCCTCCCACCTTGGCCTCACAAAGTGTTACAATTACAGGCGTGAGCCACCACGCCTGGCTGGGTATTGCTTTTTCTCATTCCCCTCCAAAGAAGTCTGTTGACATATTTTTAATAGCATTAAAGTTAATGGAACCATTCTTTCTGGAAATCAACTATATTTTGGCTAGTTTCTCAAGGCTAAGATTTCCAACTTCTCACCAAAAACCTCACAGGTATCTCAAACAAGTGATGATCTCAGGAATGTGAATAATTGGCAGGAAAAGGAGAAAGATATGGTAGGTTACAGAAGGAAAAAAAAAAGATCCAAGTTGTCAACCATTGTTAACACATTACTGTAATTTTTTTTCCCTAAATTTGGAAAACCTCATATTGCAAAGAAAAAAGTACCCATTCTGAAATCTAAGAACAAAAATCGAAAGACCTTAAAACAAGCTTGATGACATCTGTCATATGGCAAAATTTTATTTTTTCAAGTTACAAAAATAAGAACATGTCAAAAATACAGTCTAGTCCCTATAAGAGTAGTTCCAGCCATTTAGAAGTTATACAGAGTTTGGAAAAAGCAATTTATATACAAGTCTTAAAACACACGACAATCATGAACAATACACACCGTTCAATTTAGTTATTGCTAGTTATGTGCAGCTTTTACTTGACATCATTCTCGGTAAGGGAAAGGGCAGCATTTGGGCATTCTGACTGTTGCTGCTAAAGCTGAGGTTTTAGAAAATCGATCTAAAATAAGAATAAGCTCACTATGGGTAGAATAAAATGTATAAGTTTCAATCACTACAAGAAAGCATGGTGTAAATTTGAGTTCCATACAATTATCCTATATAATTCTATGTTATTAGTATAATAGAAGTACAGTGTACAGTTTTGGGCAAGAGTAAATGAATTACTCGTTTTACAATTAAATGAAAAGAAACAGCTTTTGGTTGCAATGTAGAAACAAAGCTGGCATATCTAGCTTACCAATATTAAAAAATGGAAAAGCACTTAATGTTTAAGCAAAAACTGAATCTAGGTTTTTTACCTTTAGAAATTGAAAAAAAGTTAAGCATTTTGTTCTTTTGAGGATTATCATGAAGATCTGCTATTCTCTATTTTCTTTCTAAAAAGACAATGATTTAGCCACATAGCAGGAACATATTTTAAAACAGATCTATTTACCCAATGTCACATGGAAGAACAAACCACAAAATTAAATAATTCTATCTTTTAATAACTAAAGATAATGCAGTTGACAGTACAAAACACTGGGAAAAAATCATTTATTTGGGGGATGTGTGATACATAAGAAGCTTTAGAGCCTAAAGTTCACATGGAAGACTTAAAAATTAAGGGTGTCACCAAGAGATAGCAATGGATTTGGCTCCAACTCCCTCATGTTAGACCCTTTTAAAGGGTTAGGCTTATTGCTATTATTTTACTCCCATAAGTTCTTGAATAAATGGAGCTATACATTGGTGATAAGTACGAGATGAAGTGAAAAGATCTAAAAATATTAGTCTTAGAAGAAAAGTGACATTCATGACCATTTGGCAAGGATACTTATTAACTCAGTAATTTAAATCCTAAACATAAGCTACATTTTTAGGAGGTAGAAAACAAGTATCAACAGTTTACCATTTGGCTACCCTCCTTACTTTTGGCTTCAGCCTTGGATTTCTATTTCTCATTCCCTACCTATAACCCTGTTAAAGCTATTAGTTCTACTACCACTCATTACCTAAATGTATAGACCTCGAGCTGCCAAGAAAAATCTTTTCAGGAAACTTTGCTTTTAATCCACCAAATGCACCCAATACTCAGATTATCAATTGAGAATATTCTGCACTTCTCTAGCTGATTTACTTGATAAGAAAACACACCAAAATAAAAAATATTGCTTAACATGAAAAAAGACTACTGAACATCTCTATATGCAATTCTAATATGTCAGAGTAGCTATGTAAACCTAAATCTGTACTATTTTCACTGAACTGATCTGAAAAAGCCATATATTAAAATGGCATTTCCAGTGTTAGCAGAAAACAGGCAATGTGTTTTACTACAAAATTAACCTAATAACCAGAAAACTCCACTTCTTCCCAGAGAGATATTGTGCTGACATTCCATAGATAGTATTATAAAAGGATTTTATTTTTGCAATAGGCTGGGTTCACAGTGAGTATGTTAGTACCAAAATCATGTGTTTAATATTACTGTAAGAATGTCATTAGTGGAATGTATATAAGGCATGTAAAAAAGTAGCTTTAAAGCTCTTAAAGGGCAACATTCCAAACAGGCATCTGGTAGAAAAGGTGCTGATAGGAATAAAAAATATTAAAGAAATTTGGTTTCAGCACATATTATAGTGCTTCTACAACCAAAATAGTTGACATAAATTTCTGCTGCTGGAACTAATGGACTAAATGAGAATGGAGGTTTGCCCCTTTAAGTACTAGCCCAATCTTGAAAACGGAAGCAATCACTTGCAATTTTCCACACAGTATTGTTGGGAGTGGACTGTGCAGTGAGCAGGAAGTTCTGGTTGAAGTAATGTTGTTTGTTTCCATCAAACTTCACAGTTCCACTGGTCACTACAAGAACTGTAGTCTGGGACTGAGTTGCTTGCTCTTTATCCACATAAAAAAAAAGAAAACAGGACAGTTTCTATCTTCAAATAAGCAGATTTTCAGGCTTAAAATACATGGTTTATGGTCTAACGCTTAAACTTTTTTCCATCAACTTTCTGTCCCTTGAACATAATCTTAAGCATGCATACCCAAATCCAGAAAACTAAATATTCATTCAAAGATATTAACATTTTCAGTCCAGAAAAATTTGGGCTACTCTAAAGTTTCAAAATAAAGAGCTTATATCTAGCATAGGACCATTTGCTTCATATATATATTAATATTTCATAATTAATATTTCAGGTTTCTAACAGAGCTTATTCATGTTTTGCTTCTTAAACTATTGTTTTCAGGAATTATAAAGGAAAAAAAATCACCCGAAACTACAATTTAAGGCACTTAGAAACCCACCTAGAGGTTATATTAAACTGTATCAATCTATCTGGAATCAAACTGTCTTGTCAAAAGTTATCCTTTCACATAACAGAGTAAATTTCTGTGAAATATTAATAGATTGTAATATACTGAAACACATTAATCAGAGATATGGTATAATTTTACCATATGGAGGCATTTCAGGGCCCAGCAAGCAACTATTTCAAGAAATTAGATAATCTTTCTTCTCCATTTACAAAAATCACATTTAATCTCAACTTTTCATACAACTTTTAATAAGCCATAATCACACAATCCATCAAAACCTACTATTGGAAAGAATCTGAAGGAAGACCAAAAGTTTGACTGGACAGTTTTTTTCATAATATTTAAATTGCTCAAGTAAGTAAATAGTTCTACCACTAAAAGTTGCTCACTGCTTTTTGTGTAAAAGCTCAGTGCTTACTAAAGAAAAACAAAGGAAGTACCTTGAAAGATCATGATCTTACCATGAACTGGTTGGCAATCTAACATATTGACCTGGAACTCACTAGAAGGCAATGCGTCAAAAAAATTATTCAGGGCATCCAGCCCTGAAACAACATTTCCATTCCATATTAAGGTGGCCTTGTCCAGATACAGCCTGGTTAGTGCCTAAAAAGAATAATAAATTTTAAAAAGGGAAATAATTCTGGTTCTAGGTAAACATTTTATAGAAATGGATTCAAACATTACAGATGGTATATAAACATTTCTGTAGTTCTACTTTCATCTCCACTCCCCTTGCTCCATCTCCACTGGAAATTAACACGAACAAAATGTCTGATGTATAATCTTGGCCTTAAATAAATATTACCCTATTCTTTATAAACTAAGCAATAAAATATATTTTTTCATATTTCACTTTAGACAAATAAAACCTTGCACCCAATTAAGTTCTTTCTGTATTAAAATGAATGAAATGATCACAAATTCCAAGCACATGCAGCCCCAAGCCAGTTTTAGTTTGTCTTCCTTTTGTAATTATGAGAATTAACAAAGTTTTCAATCAAGTCTTAACTGTACCCTTTAATGCTAGTGGCCATATATATATGAAACATTTAATGTTTGCATGTGTTAGAATTAGTTCACTACTTGCATTTTATAGAGAAGGTATCTATGTTTTCTTAAATATTTTTTTTTTTTTTTTTTTTTAATTGAGACAGGGTCTCGCTCTGTTGCTCAGGCTGGTCTGAAAACTCTTGGGCTCAAGAAATTCTCTTGTCTCAGCCTCCCAAGTAGCTGTAATTACAGGCATGTCATACCATGCTCAGCTATAGCACTACTCTATTAGTGTACTTAGTTCAAAAGAATCATGAGTATTTGCTAAAGGAGAGACTTTGATAACTCAAAGAAGTTAAGGCCCAAATGAGGCAGAAATTCAACAGTTAAAACTCTGAGGTCACATGACACACTGTTAGCTTAATTCTATAATGTAACTTGGGTTTAAAGGCTGGCCACGTGTGGTCACTCACGCCTGTATTCCCAGCACTTTGGGAGGCTGAGGTGGGTGGATCACAAGGTCAGGAGTTCAAGACCAGCCTGGCCAAGATGGTGAAACTCCATCTCTACTAAAACTACAAATATTAGCTGGGCGCAGTGGCAGGTGCCTGTAATCCCAGCTACTCGGGAGGCTGAAACAGAAGAAACGCTTGACTGGATGGCAGAGGTTGCAGTGAGCCAAGATCGTGCCACTGCACTCCAGCCTTGGCAACAGAGTGAGACTCTATCTCAAAAAAGAAAAAACAAAGGCCAACACCTATCTTGATGCTGGCAATGAAATATGTTGTCTTTTTTCTACTTTATTTTTTGAAAGCAGTAAGGTACAACACACATTCAAGACAAGGTACAATAAACATCCATTGTTATATCCCTTTCCCCTGACATCAAATATCTGTAGAAGAAATGTCTCTTATCTTCTGCCCTAAAAATATAGGCTTTAACATGACAAAAATAAGCAATGGGGAAAGGATTTCCTATTCACTAAATGGTGTTGGAAAAAAGAGCTAGTCATATGCAGAAAACTGAAACTGGACCCCTTCCTTACACCTTATACAAACATTAACTCAAGATGAATTAAAGATTTAAACATAAGACCTAAAACCATAAAAACCCTAGAAGAAAACCTAGGCAATACCATTGAGGACATAGGCATGGGCAAAGACTTCATGACTAAAACACTAAAAGCAATGGCAACAAAAGCCAAAACTGACAAATGTGATCTAAACTTAAGAGCTTTTGCACAGCAAAAGAAACTATCATCAGAGTGAACAGGCAACCTACAGAATGGGAGAACCTTTTTGCAATCTATCCATCTGACCAAGGGCTAATATCCATAATCTAAAAAGAACTGAAACAAATTTACAAGAAAAAAACAAACAATCCCATAGAAAAGTAGATGAAGGATATGAACAGACACTTCTCAAAAGAAGACATTTATGTGGCCAACAAACATATGAAAAAAAGCTCATCACTGGTCATTACAGAAATGCAATTCAAAACCACATTAAGACACTATCTCACTTACACCAGTTAGAATGGCAATCGTTAAAAAGTCAGGAAACAACTGATGCTGGAGAGGATGTGGAGAAATAGGAATGCTTTTACACTGTTGGTGGGAGTGTAAATTAGTTCAACCATTGTGGAAGGCAGTGTGGCCATTCCTCAAGGATGTAGAGCCAGAAATATCATTTGACCCAGCAATGCCATCACTGGGTATATAAACAAAGGATTATAAATCATTCTACTATAAAGACACATGCACATGTATGCTTACTGCAGCACTATTCACAATAGCAAAGAGTTGGAACCAACCCAAATGTGCATCAATGATAGACTGGATAAAGAAAATGTGGCACATATACATCATGGAATACTATGCAGCCATTAAAAAAGCATGAGTAACTCCATGTCTTTGGAGTTACATGGATGGAGCTGGAAACCATCATTCTCAGCAAACTAACACAAGAACAGAAAACCAAACACCACATGTTTTCACTCATATGTGGGAGTTGAACAATGAGAACACATGAACACAGGGAGGGAAACATCATACACCAGGGCCTGTCAGGGGCTGAGGGGCTGGGGAGAGATAGCATTAGGAGAAATACCTAATGCAGATGACAGGTTGATGGATGCAGCAAACTGCCATGGCACGTGTATACCTATAAAACAAACCTACACATTCTGTACATGTATCCCAGAACTTAAAGTATAATTTAAAAAATCCCATGTTTAATAAATGTGTTTGATTAAAAAATAGGTTTTCAGAGATAGGGTATTAACTTTTGCAGCTGCAGGATAGAAGTAGCTCTCCAAAGCACAGTTCTATGCTGGTAAGGGACCTAGGCAAGATTCATTTGACCACATACTGAAATAATTACTTAAAAGATATGGTGCAGGGATAAGTTGATGACAACCTGATGAAATCCTGGTCTGTTGAGGACTTAATATTATCAAAGCTACGTGGATACTCTTTGTGGGTGTAACCTATAGTTTTGAGCCACAATGAGAAATTATCTATAAATATATGAAATAAAAGGGGCAAATGAGGAAACATTCCCTGTAATGACCAACCCCTTCATTAGCACTACCTTAACCGTATTTGTTAACTGATGGAACTAAGAAAATGTAACATATTTAAGTGAATATATGCTGGGCCTAATGTTAAGGCAGTATTTTAATTAGTTCATACTTACCAACCTGAAAATAAAATGAGATTAAGGGAAAATAGCAACTTGCTCCAGGTCAAGGAACTAGGTAAAGGTAAACCTGGGATATGATTCCAGAGCCCATATTCCCACTAATGACAGAACAATCCTTTGCTGAGCAATTTGCTTTTAAAGAATAAGTTCACAGTTACCATTTATGCAAGTCAGATGAAAGGCTGGCTCCAGACAAGACCTGGTATTTAATAAAGAATAGTAGAATCTATAAAGATTAGTAGAGTCTATAACACTCACCCGTCTTCTTTTATCCATTGTCTCATAGTAAATATTGACAAATTCCTCAGCAGCTCTACATGCCTGATCTACGTAAGTTTTAAAATCCTACAAGAAAAATTCCAAAAGTATATATTACCAACCTTTTCAGCCCCTCACAAACACAAAACCACTGATAGAAGCTGATGATTTATTTCAACCACTATGTAGCTCTATATACAGTCCACATTCTTTCATATAAATTCAGACATTTTAAAGTCTGGGCTCTAAAGTTTTCAATTAAAAAAATTTTTCAGTAATTTTAAGTTCATGTCTTTAGGACATAATATTCTCAATGAATCGGACTGTTTTTCATTCTCCACATAAATATTTATAATGTTTTCCTGGCAACTAAGTACTTTAGACTCAATATTTTACAAAACATTCATGGCAATGAAAATGACACCACCTGAACTTTAGAGAAGGAGAGAGAATGGCAAAAACTGCCACTGAATAAGCTGGGAAAGCGTTTTCTCTTTTCAAGTGAGATGTTAGGGCCAGACTTCAAGAATGGAAAACACACACACACACACACACACGAAAGTATTAGTTCAACTACTTGAAAACCTGGCAGCTCCACTTAGGAAACTTTCGCACTTTAGGTAAACGTTCACTGATGTTTGCATAAGAACTGTGAAACCAAAGAAAGCAACGCTGTTGGCGTTCGTGCCGGAGAATTAAAGAATACCTTCTTCCTCATTAATTTACGGGGCCCAGTCTATTGCTAAATTAAGAACAATGAATCGCCAATTTCTTTGTCAGGTGACTTAAAGTGATTTTTAGAGAGGGGGATAATCAAGAGAAAGAGACTGCAAACCACAAACAACAAACCCCAACATGCCGCGTCTCGGTATTTCCTAGCTCAGGTCCCTTTCCCCGACCAGAAAGCGATTGCAAACCAGGCGGGGGCGGGCCGGCGGGGCGGGTAGCAAAGCGTGGGCCCCGCCCCGCGGTGCAGAGAGCTGTTCCGTGATTCGTCACCTACCCACGTGAGCAACCGCCAGACCGCCCCGGAGGCCCTCTCCTCAGCCACTGGAGCCCGGCGCCCAGTCGCCCTGCCCCGGCCCGGGCACTCACCACAGACGAGGCCATCAGGGAGCTTGTAGCAACGGGTTTCGGAAGTGGCGACGTCACCACCTCCTGATGTGTCCACCTCTCACGGCTGCGGAATGAGCAATACTTAGAAAGAGCGCGAAACCCAAGAAACGGACGGAATTTTCCACCCTCCCATTCTCTCCCGGAAGTAGCTCGGTCCGTCGTTAAAAGCACACCGATGTTCCAACCTTAAGTTCCACCTCCCTTCAGTTCCCGCAGATCTCTCCCATCCGCCTCATTTATCTACTTGTTTGATACTTATTTACTTAGTTTAAAATTTAAAAACCGCTTTGTTTTTGTAAACATTGTACTCAAAAGGAAAGTCCCCTAGTTTTCTAATGACATACTTGGGGACAAACAAAAATGAAAGGGTTCAATTACAAGGACTTTTTTGCCGCAGGAGGCGGAGCCAAAGCCCTTGAAGACCAATTCGAAATGTGAGGAGTCCTACTATTCCATAGCCTATAGATAAAGGGGCAGAGCTTGGGGAAAAGGCGTGCATGACTAGGGAACAATTTTAACATTCTGGAACATTCTGAAAGGACCATCCTCACAAAATGTAGAATTACTACATTTTGGCAGTATGGCTAAAATTACTATTTGATTTCTAAGCTAGCCATATTCAACAAGAAATGCTTATCTAGTTTCTCCATTCCGGCATTTTAAAATGTCTTGCAGACACCAACATAAATTAAGTTTACAGTGCCATTCACCACCTTTGAAGGGCTATTTATTCTGCAAAGTATTCTAACAATAATTAAAATGTGGAGTGCTGACTATATGTAAGGTGTTTTTCTAATCAGTTTTACACATATCACTTATTACTTATAATAATGCTGAGGTAAAATTGCTATTATTTTATCATCTCCGTTTTACAGCTAAGACCGAGTGAAGCTGCCCTATGGTGTCACGAACTAGTAGAGATTCAAACTCCAGCAACACAACTGTCATGGCAATCTGACTTTGCTCCTTAAAAAACGCTCATCTCAAATCCACCAATGACTTCGGATTTAAATGGCAAATTAATTAGATGTTGTAGTTTTACCTTAAGTAGCTGGTGCCTGCCCTCTCCCGATAAGAGTCACTTCTTTCTT
The DNA here is from genome assembly GCF_049354715.1 of Callithrix jacchus. Lineage (NCBI taxonomy): Eukaryota > Metazoa > Chordata > Mammalia > Primates > Cebidae > Callithrix > Callithrix jacchus. Next base: position 105,980,925 of record NC_133524.1, on the reverse strand, counting down.
GGTATCTTTCTCTGTCTCCCTGAGACCAGTTGCTTCTGAATTTTCTCATACTTTTAATCTTACTCTACCTGGCACTTTTCTCTTTAACGTAGCTCTAACTGCCGCTTCTTCTCAGCTGGTCTACTTCCGTCCTGCTAACCTCTGACCTCCGTCACTTCCGGAGCATCCCCTTTTTTTTTTTTTTAAGTTTTTTCTTCCGGGTGATCTAAATGGCTACCCGTATGCTAATGAATCTCAACAAGATACCAAGCCCCCACGCCGTATCTGAGCTCGAATTACATATATGAATTTTGCTAAAGATGAACACCAGAGTGCACTGTAGGCTTCTCAAACTTGTATGTCCAAGATTTTAACTCATTGTTTCCTTTGCATTTCCAAACTTTTGTGTTCTCCCAGTCACTTATCTTGAATTCTCGGAATCTTTATTTTTTTGTTTCCCCTCTCCTCCTCATCATAATTGATTCAATAAATATTTATCAAGTATTTACTATGTGCCGGGACAGATTTTTGTACCCTCCCATTCTCTCTCGGAAGTATATATAGAGAGTGGTGAATAAAATAGACATGATCTGTATCCTTATGAAGCTCGCAGTGTAATGAGAGTGCTAGACAATAAACATAACATTATTGTGTTACAAAGAAATTCCAAGTAACTTGCTTAGTTCTGACCATTCCCTATAGCAACCCTTCTCCCTCTCCCTCTCCCCCTCCCCTCTCTTCCCTCCTCTTTTCTTTTTTTTCCCTCTGTTCTTGGCTCCCTCCCTCCCTCTCTACCCCCACTTCTCCCCTTTTCCCCCTTTCTCTCTTCTATACACAAACTTTGATAACTCTGTTATCTATTTTCCTCCAAATTCTCATAATCTTTAAATACCTACCTTGGTCTGATCTCTTTTATGGCGATGCGAGTGGCTGTTGGTGTGGGAAAGAGTGCTGGAAAATATGGGAGTGTTGAAGTACTGGAAAGGGACAGCTGAGTTAGAGGTGGGGGAGAGCTCAGTTTTGCATGGAATTTTTGCATGGAATTTTGTGCTACAAACTGGGAATTGCTAGATTGTGCTACAAAGGTAGGAGACTGGATAAACAATGATGGGCTCTGGTTGTCAGAGCAGTGAATTTAAAGATATGAAAACTATGTTGGGTGGTGGCGGAGGGATACAAATGGAAACAAAGTGAATAAGATACAGAGTTGCGCCTCACTAGATAACTGCAAATGTATAAAACTTGGGAAGAATGACTAGGAAGGCTGTGAAAAGGCTTTTCTTGGAACACAGCATCGCATTTTGATTAAGCACATTGTTATTGGCACCAGTCTGGACTGAAATCCTCATCATGCTACTGACCAGCTTTGTGACCTTGGCAAAATTACCATTCCATGACTCAGACTCCTAATCTGTAAAGCGGAAATGATATTAATATATATTTCACAGCATTGATTTAGGAATTAAATGTGTCGGTGCCTGTCATGTAGTTTTTGCTTGAGGAGCAGTATTTTCCTACCCATGGCAGGGGAAATTAGGCAGCCACTTATTTGAGAGTATGAGGTGGGGACAGATTAGATAACGTTTGAGGTATTGAGAGGCATCTATCTGTACAGTTTAGGGGTTGGCTGGTGACCCTGGGATAGCAGACTGTAGGAACAATAGATTATGTCAAGTAGGATTAAATGTGGCTGTGCTATGCAGTCAGATCTTCTGATCAAGTCTAAACCTAATGGAATTAAAGTTGTTGGGAGTTACCAACTTCCCCATCTGAATCTTTGCCTTGCTTAATACTTTAGCAGAAGTAATCTAGAACAACCAGGAAGTGATCTGTCAGTCAAATACTTCCTCTGAGGTCTCGAATTGGCAACCATACTGTTCACATCAAATAGTGCTTATTAAAAACGTTTCATTGAGATGTAATTAACATATCATACATTTCACTCATTTAAAAACCAATTCAGTGGTTTTTCGTGTATTTACAGTTATTCAAGCATCATTGCACAACTTTAGAACATTTTTACCACCTCAAAAAGAAACCCCTTTCCCTTTCGCAGTCAATTCCCACTTCCTTTTTCTCCCTAGCTCCTAGCAACTACCAATCTACTATGTATTTGCCTATTTGGGACTTTTCATATAAATGTAATCCTACATTATACGGTCCTTTGTAGTCTGGCTTCTTTCACTTAGCAGAATATTTTCAAGATTCATCTATGTCGTAGCATGTATCAACACTTCAGTCTTTTAAATTGCAGAATAACATTCCATGGTATGAGTATAACACATTTTATTTATATTTATTCATCCATCCATTGATGGACATTTGGATAGTTTCTACTTTTTGGCTATTATAAACAATGTTTCTGGGAACATTCCTGTACAAGTTTTTGTGCTGACATATCCTAGATACCCAGGGGTGGTATTGCTAGTTCATATTGTAACATGTTTAATATTTTAAGAGACTGTCACCATGCTTTTCACAGTAGCTGCAACATTTTGCATTTCCATCAGCAATGCATGAGGATTCCAATTTCTTGACATCTTCAACAACACTTGTTACTGTCTATATTTTTTATTAACATCATCTTAGTGGGCATTGTGGTTTTGATTTGCATTTCTGCAAATGCAAATTTGCAGATCTCAATGATATTAAGCATCTTTTCGTGAAATTATTGTCCATTTGTATATCTTCTTGGAATAAATGTCTATTTAGAGTTTTTGGTTTACTTTTAAAATTGGGTTATTTGGCTTTTTATTATTGAGCTTTGCATTACATATATGTACACACACACACTCACACACATATATACACACACACACACGCATGATAGTTACCAGTCCCTGATCAGATATATGATGTGCAAATATTTTGTCTCATTTTGTGGGTTACATTTTTGCTATTGTGGAGTTGTTAAGAGAGGTCTGTGGGTAGCTGAGTGTGTCAAGTTATAACACTACAAATCCTGGTGTCCTTACAAATAATTAGGAGTTTCTGAATAAATACTCCTCAGATCCTCACAGGTATTTGCTTAACTTGCAAAAGATTATTTTGACCATTTAAGTCATTGTTTCCATTGTTTTTATGGAGTGGTGGGTTTGTAGAGGTCTGAACTCTGCCACTCCAGTAGTGCTACCTAGATAGTACTTTGCACATCTTTTGAAATAAATTATTATAAATAATGCGGCAATGAACATGAGAGTGAAGATATCTTTTTGAAGTGATGATTTCATTTCCTTTGGGTTTATAGCAGCATTATTCACAATATCCAAGATATAAAAACAACCCAAGTGTCTATCAATGGATGAATGGATAAGGAATCCGTGAGATATATATATATATATATATCTGTATGTATACACACACAAAATGGAATATCGTTGAGCCATTGTGGAAGAAGAAAGAAATCCTGTATTTGCCACAACATGGATGAACCAGAGGACATTATACTAAGTAAGCTAGACACAAAGAAAAATATTGCATAATCTCACATGTGTGACATCTGACAAAAAAGTCATATATATGGAGACAGAGAATAAAATAGCGGTTACAGGGGTGTTGGAGCAGGTAGGGAGAAGAAATGAGTAAATGTAGGTCAAAGTACACAAAGTAGCACATATGTAGGATGAAGAAACCTGAATATCCAATGTATAACATGAGGGCTGTAATTAATAATAGTGTACTATGTTCAGAAATTTTTCTAAACAGGTAGTTTATAGTTGCTCTTGCCACATGGGAAAAATGGGTAACTATGTGAAATGATAGATGTGATCATTTGATTCACTATGCTAACCACTTATTATATATGTATCTCACAATATCATGCTGTATACCTTAAATATATACAATAAAATTTATTCTAAAAAGACATTATAGTCTGTTTTTTATTTGTATACTTAAATTCCTACTATATTTTAAGTTCCTGGGGATAACTGTATATATTTAATATATTAAACACTTACTCAAATCACTGGCACTGAGAAAAAAAATCTTACACAAAGTATGTGGTTAAAATTGAGTCACCAAATAAAATTTCCTCTTCCTTTTAGCTTGTCTCTATCCCCATTCTGAATCCATTCTTGAGGAAGTGAAGGTGTGAATTAATTTCCTAAAAAGGAAACTTTTTCTTTCTGTGGCATAGAAGTGATAATATAATCCTTTTTCACCTCATTACCTTCCAATTGCCTCCTCTATGGGATATTCATAAGTTTTATCTTCAAAGGAGAACAATTCTTTCAACTCCCTGCTGGAAACTTATTTTTCTTCAAGTAATTATTTGCAGAAGCAAAACCAATAATAAGACTTTGGTATTGGTTAAGCTCTCAGGTTTTGGGAAGTCCCTCTAAGATTCTGGCTTACCCAGTCTGCAAATTTCTTAGAAAAATGTAATTTATGATTGTCAGGATATCATAATGAAAAAGTTCAGGCAGAGACATATATTTACTTAACAACATGAACCAAAATCTGTTTCTTTATCTTATTTGACTCTACCTGAGAAGTCTTCTTTATACTAAACCTATGTTTCTTTCTCACCTTCTCCCTTCCATTGAGCCCCAAATGTCTTCCCTCTTCTGCAAACTCAGTAAAAACAAAACAAAAAACAGAGAAAACAAGAAGTAACTCTCCCCTGGAAAAAAAAGACAGAAAATGTTAAGGGTTAGTCAGGGGCTTAATGTAGTGACTCGGTTTTTCTCTATTACCTTTAAGTATATTTTCTTCTGATATTAAAATAGATCTACTAATTTTTTAGTAAGTATTTGCCTGATATAACATTTTCTCATCATTTTACTTTCAACCTTTTTGAATCCTTATGTTGATGTGTCTTTTGTACATTGCATATAACTGGATTTTATTTTTTTGGACTGACAGTCTCTTTTGAAGAACATGATATGTAATTTGCATGAAGTAATGTTCATAAAGTTTAAGTGTACTTCTGGATTGATTTTACAGAAGTATACTCTCACATAGCCACTAATTACATCAAAACGGAATATTTCTAGTGTCCCAGAAAGCTCCTGCCTGTCCACTTCCAGTCAATACTCCCCAAAGGGAGCCACTATAGTGAGTGTTATGATTATAAATACCTTTTGTCTGTTATAGAACTTCATGTAAGTGGTATCATATAATATGTATTCATCATCTGGCCTGTTTTTAAATTTAAATTTTACTTTTTACTTGACAAATAATAATTGTATATATTTTTGAGATATAATTTGATGTTTTGAAATATGCATACATTGTGGAATGATTATATCAAGGTAATTAACGTACACATCACCTCACATACTTACTTTTTTGCACAGAATTTTAAAAAATTTATTCTTGGGGCTGGGTGTGGTGGCTCATGCCTGTACCCCACACTTTGGGAGGCTTAGGTGGGTGGATCATTTGAAGTAAGGTGTTCAAGATCAGCCTGGCCAACATGGTGGAATCCTGTCTCTACTAAAAACACAAAAACAAAAAAAATAGCTAGGTGTGGTGGCACATGCCTGTAATTATAGCTACTAAGGAGGCTGAGGCAGAATTGCTTGAACCCAGGAGACAGATGTTGCAGTTAGCTGAGATCATGCCACTGCACTCCAGCCTGGGTGACAGAGTGAGACTCCATCTCAAAAGGAAAATTATTTAAGCAATTTTGAAATATACATTATTAACTGTGGTCACCTTGTTGTGCAACAGACTTTGAAAAACATCTGGCTTCTTAAACTCAACAATGATGTGAGATTTATCCGTGTTTTTGCCTTGTAGTTCATTCTTTTTCATTGCTCTGAGGTATTTGCATGAGTGTATCACAGTTTGTCTATTCTCCCATTGACTGAACTTTGTGTTGCTTTTGGTTTGGGGCTTTAAAATTTTTTTTCTTTTTGAAAGAGGGTCCCACTCCAGTGCAGCAGTGCAATCATGGTTTATGACAACCTCAGACTCCTGGGCTCAAGCAATTCTTCCCCGCTCCGTCTCCCAGGTAGTTAGAACTATGGGTGCATGCCACAATTCTTGGCTAAATATTTTTTTTTAAGACAGAACCTTGATATATTGGCCAGGATGGTCTCAAATTCCTGGACTTGAGCAATCCTCTTGCCTTTTGGGGATATCTTAAATATCCCCAAGGCTATGAATATTCTTGTATGTGCCTTAAACCTGGACAAGACCACTCATTTCTTTGGGGTATATACATGGGAGTGGCACTGCTGCATTATACGGTACACATATGATCTGCTTTAGTAGATTCTGGCACATGGATTTCCAACGGACACCTTCACCAGGAACCTATGAAAATCCCAGTGACTTCACATTTTCGCCAAAACTTGGTATTGTCAGTCCTTTTATTTTTAACTATTTTGATGGATGTGTACCGGTATCTGACTATGGTTTTGATTTGCATGTACTGATAGGTAATAAGCTGAACTCCTTGTAATATGCCTATTGGCCATTTGTTTGTCCTCTATAGTAAAAGATCTGTTTGAGTGTTTTACCCATTTTTTGAAAAGATAGGTAGTCTGTTTTTATCTGTTTTTAAAGATAGGTAGCCTGTCTTTTAAGAAAATTGATTTGTAGGATTTTCTATATTTTAGGTATGTTTCTTTTGTCAGAGCTATATATGTGTGTGTGTATATATATAGTGAATATATTGTGAATATATACATATATACATGTATATATTATATATGTACATATATATACATAATACTTATATAAACACTATAAATGTAGTGAATGTCTTTAAATCTGTGGCCTGTCTTTTTACTGTCTTAATGGTGCCTTTTGATGAACAGAAGCTTTTAATTTTTATCAAGTACTATTTGTCAATTTCTCCTTTTAAAATTACTGTTTTCTGTGTCCTGATTAAGAAATTTTTCCTTGCCTGAAGGTCCTTAAGATATTCTTATGCTTTATTAATTCATATTTCATATCATATTTAATCCATCTTGAACAAATTTTTGTGTGTAATATGAATCATAGATCTGGTGACCCAGAACAATTTACTGAAAAAGGCATTCTTTCCCTCACTAAATTGCAATGGATGCTTTGTTGTAATTCAGGTAATAGTTTATAAATTACTTGACTTCCTAATCTGTTCCATGGATTTATTTGTCTGTGTTTGCATCACTATCACATATAAGTATTGGAATTTTACAATAGGTCTTGAAAACTTGACGGTGTGCAATCTGCCAACTTTGTTCTTTTTTTTCCCAAAATTTGTCTGTGCCTATTTTAGATCTTTTGTATTTCCATATAACTTTTATGTGTAACTTTTCAATTTCTGCACAAAGATACCCTTCTGGGCTTTTGATTCAGATTGCATTGAATCTTAGATTAATTTGCAGAGCATTGAAATCTTAACAATATACACTTTCCAAGTCAATGCACATGATGTATCTCTCCATTTATCTATTTATCTTTGATTTCTTTCAGCAATGCTCCATAGGAGAGGTATTAAACAGCTTTCCTTAGATTAATTCCTGGATAGCTCATTTTTTATGCTATTGCAAATGATATTGTCTTTTAAAACATTTTCCCATTGTTTGCCATTATTTATTTATTTTAGCTGGGGTCTCATTCTGTCACCCAGGCTGGAGTTCAGTGGTGCGATCATGGCTCACTGTAGCCTCAACCTTCCGGGCTCAAGTAATCCTCCCACTTTAGCCTCCTGAGTAGGTGGGACCACTGGCATGCACCACCACTCCTGGCTGAATTAAAAAATATGTATTTGTAGAGACGGGGGTTTCCCTATGTTGCCCAGGCTGATCTCGAACTCCTGGGCTCAAGCGATCCTCTCCCTTGGATTCTCATAGTGTTGGACTTTTGGGCATCTCACCTGCTAGACATATGATTCATTCTTATATGTTAAGCTTTATCCAGAGACTTTGTTAAATTTACTTAAATATTTTGTTGTATTTTTTTTTCTTGAGACAGGGTCTTGTTTTGTCACCTGGGCTGGAATGCAGTGGCATGATCATAGCTCACTGCAGCCTTGAACTCCTGGGCTCAAGTGATCCTCCCACCTCAGCCTCTTGAGTAACTAGCACTACAAAACTACAAATGTGCACCACAATGCCAGGCTATATCTTTTATTTTTAAATTTTTTGTAGAGATGAGCATCTCAATATATTTCCTTGACCGATCTCAAGTTCCTGACCTCAAGTGCACCTCCTGCCTTGGCCTCTCAAAGTATTGGGATTATAGGTGTTAGCCAATGTGCCCACCAACCTATTTAAATATTTATAATAATTTGTAGATTTTTTGATATATTATATACATAATCATGTTATCCAAAATAGAGTTTACTTCTTTCTTTACAACATTTATATCTTAAAATTAACTTTCTTGACTTATTGAAATAATTAGGGTTTCCAATATCATCTCAAGAAATGGAAATAGTGGTCACTTTTGTTTTGATTCTCATCTCAGGGGAAAAGTTCAACATTTCACCATAAAATATGATGTCTGGTTTGTAAAATCAATGTATTGGAACATTTCCTTTCTATTCCTAGTTTGGTATGCTTTTTTAAAAAATCAAAAACAGACGTTGAATTTTATCCTGTGCCATTTCTGCATCTATTAGTGGCTTCCTCTTTTATTCAGCTAACATAATAAGATACATTGGTTGACTTTCAAATGTTAAACCAAGGTTGCATTACTGGTATAAATCTCACTTAGTCATCATTTGTTTTATATTTTGCTGGATGCATGTAGCTAATATTTTGTTCAGGATTTTTGCATCTATGCTCATCACAGATATTAGCCTTAAATTTTCCTTTATTGTTATATTCTCATTTGGTGTTGGTTTCAGGGTTCTTTTGTTCTCATCAAATATAGCTGAGTCAGCTTTCTTTTCTAGTGTTTGCATGATTTACATTCCCACCCTAAAAACTTTTGACTTTTCTGTATCCTTTTATTTACTGGGAGTCTTTTTTAAGCAGCAGCATGTGGTTGTATTTTTGCTATAAAAGAAGCAATCTGACAACTGTATTTTAGTTGGAGTATTTAGTTCATTTACATGTAATTTTAAAATATATTTGGTCTTATAGCTATCATTTTGCTATATGTTCTGTATTGTCCTGTTTGTTCTTTATTTTCTCTTTCTCGACTTCTGTTTTATTAGTCAAGTATTTTTATTGCACAATTTTATTCTCTATTGCTTTTTAATTATACATATTTTATACTACTTTTTCTTGGTTATCTTAGGGATTCTGAAAGGAAGGCATCCATGACTTATTCCAGTCTATCTTATATTAGCATTTTTACTACTTCCTGAACATGTAGTATAAAACAGTTTCACTCCATGTACTGGCTTCTCAACTTTTGTACAATTGTTGTTATGTCTTTTATTTTATTTATGTTTAAAACCCTATAGGAGGTAAATTTCATGTTATGTATATTTTACTATAATAAAAATATAGGAAATTATTATCATTGTTTTAAAGAGTTAGCTCTCTTTGTTCCTTCCTGCAGTTTCAGGCTTCTATCTGTAATAATCTTCCCACAGCACAAAGTCTCTTCCTTCATATTTCTTGTAGTGTGCACCTGCTAGCAAAAAAAAAATCACTTTTGTTTTTCTGAAAATATATTTTGTTTTATTGAGGTGAAGTAATATAACAAAAAATCAAAAACTTTAAAGTGGGGGGAACGATCCAAGATGGCCGATCGATAACAGCTCGGGATTGCAGCTCTCAGTCAAAGCACAGAGAACTAGAGGACACCACACTTTCAGACAAATTCTGGTCACTCACAGAGCAGAAGATCCCCAGTGGAGGAACCACACGGGTCGCCAGCGCGACTCTTGTGGCCAGTGCAGCGGTTTTGCCAGCACCTCGGCGTGGCAGCTCTCGGAGCAGAGTAAACAGGGCTGGCTCCCCTTCTGACCGAGGTTTGGAGGACACACATGGGTCCCCAGCACGACTCCTGAGACCGACGCAGCAGCTGTGACGGCACCTCAGTGCGGCAGCTCTCAGCGCAGAGTAAACGAGACTGGTTCCCCTTCTGACCAAGCTTTGGAGCCCCATGAAGGCAGAGTCACCCTTTACGGACACAAGAAGGAAGCCAGACAGGCGAATCCTGGGCAGAAAAGCACCATCAGTCTTAACGCCGCCATTCTGGCCCTGGGGACTAACAACTTGGACGTCCAATCAAGAGACCTAATCTGAAAGTTGGTAATTTCAAAGACGACAGAAGGATAAATTTACAATGATGGGAAGAAACCAGCATAAAAAGGCTGAGAATACTCAAAATCAGAACGCCTCTCCCTCTAAAGATGATCACAGTTCCACATCAACAATGGAACAAGGCTTGACGGAGAACGAGTGCATCCCAATGACAGAATCACTCTTCAAGGAATGGATAATAAGAAACTTCTGTGAGTTAAAAGAACATATTGTAGCCCAACGTAAAGAAACTAGGAACTTTGGAAAAAGGTTTGACGAAATCCTATTGAGAATAGACAACTTAGAGAGGAATATAAGTGAATTAATGGAACTGAAGAATACAATACAGGAACTCCAGGAAGTATGCACAGGTTTAAAGACTTGAATTGTTCAAGCAGAAGAAAGGATATCAGAGGTCAAAGTCCAACTTAATGAAAGAAAACAAGAAGACAAGATTAGAGATAAAAGGATAAAAAGGAATGAGCAAAGTCTCCACGAAATGTGGGACTATGTGAAAAGACCAAATTTACGTTTGATAGGTGTACCTGAATGCGACGGAGAGAATGAATCCAAGCTGGAAAATCCCCTTCAGGATATTATTCAGGAAAATTTTCCTAAACTAGCAAAGCAGGTCAATATTCAACCCCAGGTAATACAGAGAACACCACAAGGATATTCCTCAAGAAGAGCAACCCCAAGGCACATAATTGTTAGATTCACCAGGGTTGAAACGAAGGAGAAAATACTAAGGGCAGCCAGAGAGAAAGGTCAGGTTACCCACAAAGGCAAGTCTATCAGACTTACAGCAGATCTCTCAGCAGAAACTCTACAAGTCAGAAGAAAGTGGGGGCCAATATTCAACATCCTCAAAGAACAGAACCTTCAGCTTAGAATTTCATATCCAGCCAAACTAAGCTTCACAACTGAAGGAAAAATACAATCTTTTATGAACAAGCAAGTACTCAGAGATTTTATTACCACCAGGCCTGCTTTACAAGAGCTTCTGAAAGAGGTATTACACACAGAAAGAGACAACCAGTATTAGCCTTACTAAAAATATACCAAAAAGTAAAGAGCACCAACATAAAGAAGAATTTACATCAACGAATGGATCAAACAGCCAGTTAACATCAAATGGCAGTAACCCTAAATTTAAATCGACTAAATCCCCCAATCAAAAGACACAGCCAAAACCCAACGGCATATTACATCCAGACCTGTTTCACATGCAAGGATACACAAAGACTCAAAACAAAGGAATGGAGAAAGATTTACCAACCAAATGGAGAGCAAAAATAAATAAATTAATAAATAAAAAGCAGGAGTTGCAATTCTCATAGTGGATAAAATAGATTTTAAAGCATCAAAGATACAGTGGTTAAAGGATCAATACAACAACAAGAGCTAATGATCCTAACACCCAGATACATAAAGACTTAGAATCAATGAGACAGAAAATTAATAAGGATATCAAGGACTCTAACTCAGATCCGGAACAAGTAAACTTAATAAATATTTATAGAGCTCTCAACTTCAAATACATAAAATATACATTCTTGTCAATACCACATCACACCTACTCAAAGGTTTAAATGAAACATTGATTGGCCATTATTAATACCCATTTTTTTCAGAATAAAGCAATATTTCTGTTCACCCTCCCTCTCTCTCTTCCTCTATCTTTCTCTCCTTACTCATTTTTTTTCTTTCTTTCCTTCTCTCAAAAAAAGAAATCAACTTGTTAACCTCTAGATCCAGGTCGGCAATGTCTCTCTCATTGCTTGAATTCCTTCCTTCCCTTCTCTCCCTCCCTCCATCCCCCCCTCCCATCCTCCCCCCTCCCCTTTCCTCCCTTCCTTCCTTCATCCCTTCCTTCCTCCCTGCCTTCCTCCTTCCCTCCCTTCCTGCCTTCCTCCCTTCCTCCTTCCCTCCCTAAAAAAAACCAAAAAAAACAAAAAAACAAAAAACTTTAAAGTGAAAAACTCAGTCTCATTTTGTATATTCACAATGTTGATCAACCACCACCTCTATACAGTTCCAAAATATCTTCATAACTTCAAAGGGAAACCCTGTATCCATTAAGCAATTACTCCTGATTTCCTCCTTCTTTCAGCTCCAAGTAACCATCAATCTGTTTTCTGTCTTTATGGGTTTGCCTATTCTGGATATTTTATACAGTGGATCACATAATATATAATCTTTTATGTCTGGTCTCTTTTACTTAATATGGTGTTTTCAAGGTTCATTCATGTTATATCAGTACATTACTTTTTATGACTAAATAATATTTCACTGTATAGATATATGATGTTTTGCTTATTCATTCATCTGTTGACAGATATTTTGATTGTTTCCACCTTTTAGCTATTGCGAATAGTGCTGCTGTGAACATTCATGTACATGTCTTTCTTCAGTACTTGTTTTCAGTTCTTTGGGGTATAGTATATAGTCTCATTTTATTATGCTATCTTTAATCCTGATATCAGGGTAATAATCGGCCTCTTAGAATAAGTTAGGAACTGTCCATAGCTGTACATTTTTTTGAGAGTTTGTGAAGGATCGATATTAATTATTCTTTAAAGATTTGTCAGACTTCACCAGTGAAGCCATCTGGTCCAGGGCTTTCTTTGAGTTAAGGGGTTTTGATTGCTTATGATAGCTCTACAATTTTATAATAGAAAATTACATCAGATTTTTGATTTCTTCTTTTTCCCCTTTCAGCTGAACTTTTATTTCTTTTTTCTTTTTAATTTTTATTGGCTTATAGTAGGTATATATATTAATGGGGTACATGAGATGTTTTGATATAGACATGCAATAAGAAGTAAGCACATCATAGAGAATGTGGTATCAATTCCCTCAAGCATTTATCCTTTGAGTTACAAACAATCAAATTATACTTTTTAAGTTATTTTAAAATGTACAAATTATTATTGACTGTAGTTACCCTGTTGTGCTATCAAATAGTAGGTCTTATTCATTCCTTCTATTTTTTAAATACCATTAACGATCTCCATCTCCCTCTTAACTCCCTACTACCCTTCTCAGCCTCCTGAAACCATCCTTTTACTCTCTATGTCCATGAGTCCCATTGTTTTCATTTTTAGATCCCACAAACAAGTGAAAATATGTGATGTTTGCCTTTTGGTGTCTGACTTATTTCACATAACACAATGATCTCCAGTTCCATCCATGTTGCTGCAAATGACTGGATTGCATTATTTTTTATGGCTGAATTGTAATCCAAATCCATTTTGCAGATGAACCACATTTTCATTTTATTTTTTGTTATACTTTAAATTCTGAAATACATGGGCAGAACGTGCAGGTTTGTTACATAGGTATACACTTGCCATGGTGGTTTGCTGCACCCATCAACCCTTCATCTGCATTAGGTATTTCTCCTAATACTATCCCTTGCCTAGCTCCCCACACATCGATAGGCCCTGTTGTGTGATGATCCCCTCCGTAATGTGTTCTCATTGTTCAATTCCCACTTATGAGTGAGAACATGTGGTGTTTGGCTTTCTGTTCCTGTGTTAGTTTGCTGAGAATGATGGTTTCCAGCTTCATCCATGTCCCTGCAAAGGACATGAACTCATCCTTTTTTTATGGCTGCATGGTATTCCATGGTGTATCTGTGCCACATTTTCTTTATCCAGTCTATCGTTGATGGGCAATTGGGTTGGTTCCAACTCTTTGCTATTATGAATAGTGCTGCAATAAACATACATGTGCATGTGTCTTTATAGTAGAATGATCTATAATCCTTTGGGTATATACCTAGTAATGGGATTGCTGGGTCAAATGATATTTCTGTTTCTAGATCCTTGAGAAATTGCCACACTGTCTTCCACAATGGTTGAACTAATTTACACTCCCACCAACAGTGTAAAAGCATTCCTATTTCTCCACATCCTCTCCAGCACCTGTTGTTTCCTGACTTTTTAATCATTGCCATTCTAACTGGCATGAGATGGTATCTCATTGTGGTTTTGATTTTCATTTCTCTAATGAGCAGTGATGACGAAGTTTTTTCCACACCTTGGTAGGCTGCACAAATGTCTTCTTTTGAGAATTGTGTCGTGAACCACATTTTCTTCATCCATTCATCTGTAGGTGGACATTTAGGTTGCTTCCAAATATTGTAAACATTGCTGCAAAAAACACAGAAGTGCAGATATTTCCTTGATATACTAATTTCCTTTCTTTTGAGTATATACCCAGAAGTGAGACTGCTGGATCATATGGTAGCTCAACTTTTAGTTTTTTGAGGAAACTTCAAATTGTTCTCCCTAGTGGTTGTACTAATTTACCTGCCCACCAATAGTGTACCACGGTTCCCTTTTCTCTACATCCTTGCCAACATTTGTTATTGCTTGTTTTTTGGATAAAATGCATTTTAACTAGGGTGAGATGACATCTAATCGTAGTTCCAATTTGTGTTTCTGTGATGATCAATGATGCTGAGCACCTTTTCATATGCCTGTTTGCAATTTGTATGTCTTCTTTTAAGAAATGTCTGTTTAAATCTTTCACCCATTTTGAATGGATTGTTAGATATTTTCCTAAAGATTTGTTTGAGCTCCTTATATATTCTGGTTTTTAATCCCTTGTCAGATGGGTAGTCTGCAAATATTTTCTCCCATTCTGTGGGTTGACTCTTCATTTTGTTGATTGTTTCTTTCACTGTGCAGGGTGTTTTTAACTTGATTTAATCCCAATTGTCCATTTTTGCTTTGGTTATCTGTGCTTGTGGGGTATTGCTCAATAAATTTTTGCCTAGACCAATGTCCTGATTGGTTTGAGATTTTTTACCTAATGTTTTCTTCTAGTAGATTTATAGTTTGAGGTCTTAGACTTAAGTCTTTAATTCATTTTGACTCGGCTTTTTAGATGGCAATAGATGGGAGTACAGTTTCATTCTTCTGCATATTAATATCAAGTTTCCCCAGCAACATTTAGTGAAGAGACTGTATTTTCCCCAATGCATGTTCTTGGAAACTGTCAAAAATGAGTTAACTATAGATATATGGATTTGTTTCTGGGTCCTCTATTCTGTTCCATTGATCTATGTCTCTGTTTTTATGCTGGTACCATGCCATTTGGTTACTATAGCTTTGTTGTATAATTTGAAGTCCATCACATTACCTATGTGATCCCTCCGGTTTTGTTATTTTTGCTTACGAGAGCTTTGGCTATTCTGGGTCTTTTGTGGTTCTATATAAATTTTAGGATTTTAAACAATTTCTATTCATTCTATTCTTTTTTCTGTTTCATATTTCTATGAAGAATGTCACTGGTATTTTGATAAGGAAGTGCATTGAATCCGTAGATTGCTTTGGGTAGCATGGACATTTTACCAATATTGATTCTGGCCAGGTGTAGTGGCTTATACCTGTAATCCTAGCAATTTGGGAGACCAAGACAGGTGAATTGTTTTACCTCAGGAGTTTGAGACCAGCCTGGGCAATATGGTGAAATCTTGTCTCTACAAAAAAATACAAAAATTAGCTGGGCATGGTAGCTCATGCCTGCACTCCCAGCTACTTGGGGTGGCTGAGGCAGGAGGATTGCTTGAGCCCAGGAGGTGGAGGTTGTAGTGAGCTGAGATCATGTCACTGTACTCCAGCCTGGGCAACAGTGAGACCCTGTCTGAAAAAACAAACAAACAAAACTACTGATTCTTTCAATACATGAATATGGAATATTTTTTTTCATTTTTTTGTGTGTCCTCTTCAGTTTCTTCCATCAGTGTTTTATGGTTCTCATTATAGAGATCCATCACATCTTTCGTTAGCTTAATTCCTAGGTATTTGATCTTATGTGTGGCTATTTATTGTAAATAGGATTACTTTTTTATTTCTTTTTCACATTGTTCAGTGTTGGCATATAGAAATGCTACTGTCTTTTTTCTATGTGATTTTGTATCCTGCAACTTTACTGAATTTTTTTGTTAGTTCTAATCGTTTTCTTGTGTGGTCTTTACGGTTTTTCAGATATAAGATCATATCATCTGCAAGCAAGGATAATTTGACTTCTTCCTTTCCAATTTAGATGCCCTTTCTATCTTTCTCTTATCCGGTTGCTGCAGCTAGGACTTCCAGTACTATGTTGAATAACAGTGGTGACATTGGGAATTTTGACATGTTCCAGATCTTAGAGGAAAGGCTTTCAGGTTTTCACATTTAGTATAATACTAGCTGTGGGCCTGTCATATATGGCTTTTGTTATGTTATGTTTTTCTATAGCCAGTTTTTTAAAATCATTCTATCATGAAGGGATGCTGAATTTTATCAAATGCTTTTTCAGCATCAATTGAAGTGACCATGTGGTTTCTATCTTTCATCCTTTTGAGATGATGTATCACATTGATTGATATGCGTATGTTGAGCCAGCCTTATATCCTAGAGATAAATTCCACTTGGTCATGATGGATGATCTTTCCAAGTATTGAAAAAGTCAGTATGTTAGTAGTTTGTTGAGGATTTTTGCATCAATATTTATCAGAGTTACTGGCCTGTAGTTTTCTTTTTATGATGTGACTTTGTCTGGTTTTGGTATCAGGGTAATACTGGCCTCATCAAGTGAGTTTGGAAATATTCTCTCCTTTTCTACTTTTTCAGAATAGTTTGAATAGGATTGGTATTTGTTCTTTAAATGTTTGCTAGAATTCAGCAATGAAACCATTGGGTCCCAGGCTTTACTTTACTGGGAGAATTTTCATTACTGCTTCAATCTTGTTACTTGTTATTGGTCTGCTCATGTTTTGGACTTCTTCCTGGTTCAATCTTGGTAGGTTGTGTGTGTCTAGGAATTTGCCCATTACTTTTAGGTTTTCCAATTTATTGGCATATAGGTTCTCGTAGTAGCCACCAATGATCCTTTGAATTTCTGCAGTATCCATTGCAATGTCCCCTTTTTCATTTCTGATTTTGTTTATTTGGATCTTCTCTCTTTTCCTAGTCTGGGTAAAGATTTGTCAATTTTGTTTAACTTTTCAAAAAGTATCTTTTTAAAAATGTATCTTTGTATTGTTTTTTATTTCAATTTCATTGATTTCTGCTTTGATCTTTATTATTTCTTTTCTTCTACCAATTTCGGGTTTGCTTTGCTCTTGCTTTTCTACTTATTGAAGATGCAGTGTTAGATTGTTTATTTAAAGTTTTCTTTCTTTTTTATGTAGGCACTTATAGCTATAAACTTCCCTCTGAGTACTTTTGCTGTATCCCATGGGTTTTGGTGTGTTGTGTTTCCATTATCATTTGTTTCAGGAAAATTTTCAGTTTCCTTCCTAATTTCTTCATTGAATCCTGGTCATTCATGAGCATATTGTTTAATTTACATATATGTATATAGTTTACAAAATTCCTCTTGTTATCAATTTCCAGTTTTGTTTTATTGTGGTCTGAGAAAATTCTTGATATAATTTCAATTTTTAGGAATGTTCTAACACTTGTTTTGTGACCTAATATGCCAGCTATCCTTGAGAATGATCCATGTGCTGAGGAAAGAATGTGTATTCTGCAGCTGGTGGATGAAATGTTCTGTAAATACCTACTAAGTTCATTTGGTATATAGTATAGATTAAGTCCCATGTTTCTTTGATCATTTTCTGTCTGGAAGATCTGTCCAATGCCACCACGCCTGGCTGATTTTTGTATTTTTAGTAGAGATGGGGTTTTCACCATGTTGGCCAGGCTGATCTTGAACTTCTTGCCTCTAGTGACCCACCCTCCTCAGCCTCCCAAAGTGTTGGGATTACAGGCGTGAGCCACCATGTCCAGCCTAGAAATCTTTTGGCCAGCTAAAGAATTTTAGGTTTGTAAATATATTTTTCTTTTAGTACTTTGATGGTGTCACATCGTTGTCTTCTGTCTACTGTCATTTCTGTACAAAAGGAAAAAAAAAAACAACTATCATCGCTCCTTTGTAGGTAATGTTGGGTTCTTCCCCCAATCTAGCTACTTTTCAATTATTCTTTTTAATTTCAAAAGTTTGATTCTGGTGTATCTTGGTATAGTTTTGTTTGGGTTTATCTTATTTGGGTTTTATAAGGTTTCTTGTCTGTAGTTTCATGTCTTTCATTAGTTTTGGAAATTTTTTGGCCAGTATTTCTTCATATATTGCTTCTACCCACTGTCATTATTCTCTCCCCTGACTGTGATTACACATATATAAAACATTTTTTAACATTTCTGATGCCCTCTTTCTGTATTTTTCATCTCTTTTTCTCTATATAGGATTCAATATAGGTATTTTCTACTACAGATGACCCTTGAACAACACAGGTTTGTACTGCATGGACCCATATATACATGGATTATTTTTCTGTCTCTTCCACCCCTGAGACCACAAGACCCACCCTTCCTTTTCTTCCTCTTCAGCCTGCTTAATGTGAAGACAATGATGAGAATGATGATCTTTATGATGAGCAAATTTCACTAATAGTGAATATATGTTTTTTTCTATGGTTTTCTTAATAACATTTGCTTTTCTCTAGCTAACTTTATTATAAGAACAAATATATAATACATAACATGCAAAATATGTGTTAACCAAATGTTAATGTTATTAGTAAGGCTTCCAGTAAATAGTAGGCTATTAGCAGTTAAATTCTGGGGGAGTCAAAATTATACACAGATTTTCAAATGCATGAGGAACTAGCACCCCTATCCCTTGCATTGTTCAAGGTTCAACTGTAATGTATTTTAGTTGACTAATCTTTTGTTCTGCTGTGCCTAATTTGTTGGTAAATTGATTTAGTTAATTTTTAGTTATACTTCTAGAATTCTCATTATATCTTTTAAGAAAATTATGGTGAAAAAGTAACATAAAAATTTCCATCTTAACCATTTTAAGTGAGTAGTATAGTAGTGTTAACTATGTTGCTGTGCAATGGATATCTAGAATTTTTTTATCTTGCAGAACTTTATATTAGTTGAACAACAACTCACCATTTCTACCCCCCGCTTCCTAGCCCCTGGCAACCACCATTGTATTGGGAAACAGAAATACTTTCTGTTTCTAACAGTTTGACTATTTTGATACCACATACAAGTGGGCTCGTGAAGTATTTGTCCTTTTGTGACTGGCTTATTTCACTTGGAATAATATCCTCAGGTTCATTTTCATTGTAAATTATGACAAGATTTTCTTATTTCTAATTTAAATTTAATTTTACTTGTTTTTTTTTTGTTCCCATAGGCTTTTTTTGCAGGACAGGTGGTGTTCCGTTACACAACTAAGTTATTTGGTGGTGATCTGTGAGATTTTGGTGCACCTCTCACCTGAACAGAATACACTGAACCCAATTTGTAGTCTTTTATCCCTCACCCCCTCTTATCCTTTCCCCAAAGTCCCGAAAGTCCACTGTATCATTCTTATGCCTTTGCATCTTCATAGCTTAGCTCCCACTTATAAGTGAGAACATATGATGTTTGGTTTTCCATTCCTGAGTTACTTCACTTAGAAAAATGGTCTCCGATTCTATCCAGGTTGCTGCAAATGCAATTATTTTGTCCCTTTTTTAATGGCTGAATAGTATTCCATGGTACATATGCCACAATTTCTTTATCCACTCATTGATTGATGGGCATTTGGGCTGGTTCCATATTTTTGCAATTGCAATTGTGCTGCTATAAACATGCATGTGCAAGTATCTTTTTTGTATGACTTCTTTCCCTCTGGGTAGATGCTCAGTAGTGGGATTGCTGGGTAAAATGGTAGTTCTACCTCTATTCCCTTGTATGTATGTACTGTATTTTCTTTATCCACTCATCTGCAGATAAACATTTAGGTTGCTTCTACCTCTTGGGCATTGTGAATAATGCTAACATGAACAAGGATGTGCAAATATCTCTTTGAGATCCTGCTTTCAAATGTTTTGGATATGCAATCAGAAACGGGATTGCTGGATCATTTTTAATTCTATTGTCATTTTTGGGGAACCACTACACTCTTTTCCACAGCAATTATGACATTCTACATTCCCACAAGCAGTGCACAAGGATTCCAATTTCTCCTCATCTCTGTCAACACTTCTTACTTTCTGGTTTTTAAATAATGGCCATCTTAATAGGTGTGGGATATGTCATTTTGGTTTTGATTTGCATTTCTGTAATGATTAATGCTATTAACCATCTTTTAATTTCATTTTTGGCAATTTGTGGATCTTCTTTGGAGAAATGTCTATTCAAGTCCTTTGAACATTTTTAAATTGGATTTTTTGCTGTTGTTGCTGAGTTGTAGCTCTTCATATATTCTGGATATTAACTTCTTATCAAATATATGGTTTGCAAATATTTTCTCCAATTTTATGGATTGTTTTCTCCTCTGCTGACTGTCTTCTCTGCTCTGTATATGTTTTTAAGTTTGATGTGCTCCCTTTTGCCTACTTTGCATTCGTTGCCTGTGCTTATGGTGTCCATTTTGGAGAAATCATTGCTAATTCAATGTAATGAAGTTTTTCACCCATGTTTTCTTCTAGGAGTTTCATAGTTTCTGGTCTTGTATCTATGTCTTTAATCCATTTTGAGTTAATATTGTACATGGGGTAAGGTAAGTGTTCAAATTTATTCTTTTATATTTGTGATATCCAGCTGAGGAAACTATCCTCTCCCCATTGTGTACATAGCCTTGGTGCTTTTGTTGAAGATTCTTTGACCATATATGTGGAGATTTATTTCTGGGTTCTCTCTTCTGTTTCATTGGTCTGTATGTCTGTCTTCATGCTACTACATACTGTTTTGATTACTGTAACTTTATGTTTTGACGTCAGGAAGTGTGAGGCCACTAGTTTTCTTTTTCTTTTTTTTAAGATTTCTTTGACATATGAGTTTTAGGATTATTATTCCATTTCTGAAGAAAAATGCCATTGAGATTTTGTTAGGGATTACATTAATCTGTAGATCACTTTGAGTAGGATGGACATTTACACAATACTAAGTCTTCCAATACATGAACATGGAATGTCTTTCCATTTATTTATGTTTTTAACATTTTCTACTGGAATATTTTGTAATTCTCAGTGTACAGATATTTTGGCCCTTAGGATGAGGTTATTCCTAAGTTATTTATTCTTTTGATGATACTGTAAATAACATTTTTTCTTAATTTACTTTTTGGGTTGTTCATTTTTAATGTATAGAAATGCAGCTGATTGTGTGCTGATATTGTAGCCTACAATTTTGCTGAATTTGTTTATTAATTCTAACAATTTTGTTTGTAAATGTCATATTTCAGGTTTCCTACATACAATCATTTGTGTACAAAGAAAATTTCACTTTTTCCTTTCCTGTTTGGATACATTTTATTTCTTTATATTGTCTGATTGTTGTGGCTAGGACTTCCAGTATTATGCTGGATAGAAGTAGCTAGAGTGGGCATCCTTGCATTGTTCCTTATCTTAGAAGAAAAGTTTTCAGTTTTTTACCATTGAGTACGATGTTAGCTGTGAGCTTTTCATATATGGCTATTATTATTTCAAAGTAAATTTCTTCTACTTCTAATTTGTTGAGTGATTCTTTTTATTATAAAAGTGTATTGACAGAGGAGGATCCAAGATGGCCCTTTAAGAGCAGCTCAGGATTGCAGCGCCCAGTGAAAGCACAGAGTGAGTGGATGCTGCATTTCCAGATGGATCTTTATTGCCCACAAACCAGGATATTCCTAGGCAGAGGAGCCCCACGGATGGCCAGCGCAGCTGTCTTGGCCAGTGTAGTTGTTTCGCCAGTGCCCCAGCATGGCAGCTCTCTGTACAAAATACCCTGGTATGGTTGCCCTTTTAAGCTGCCAGTTGGAGCTCTGAGAAGGCAGATTCACCCATTCATCTGATTAAACAGGGGTCTGAAACAGGGAGCCAGGCCAGGAGATTCCTGGGCAGTGCCATTGTTTCAGCTGGCACAGTGGGTCGCCGTATGGGAAATCACACAGATCCCAGCACCCTTTCAGCAGGCAACTGGAACACCTAGGAGAGAGTCAACCATTCAACTAAAAAAAAAATGGCTCTGAGGCAGGGAGCCAGGTGATCAGGCTTGGCGGGTCGCACCCCCACAAAAACAACAACAAAAAAGCAGCAATTGGAAACACTCTGGGTTGAGAGTTTCACAGAAAGCACAGCTGAACCCGGGATGGTACAGCTCTGTGGGGGAGGGGGGGTCCGCCATTACTGAGGCACTCCACCACTATGGAGGTAGTCTGCCATTGCTGATGCAGCCTGCCCTTGCCAAGGCAATCTGCCATAACAGAGAGAGTTCACCATTACAGAGGCAGGCCACCATTGCCGAGACAGTTCTAACCACACCCATATAAACAGGACTGCAGGGAAGTTCACACGGCAGCAGGGTGGAGCCCACAGCAGCTCAGCAAAGCCTCTGAAGGCAGACAGTGACTAGGCTTCCTCCTTGCTGGGCAGGGCAGTCCTGAAAAAAAAAAAAAGGCAGCAGCACAACGGATACTCATAAATAAAGCCCTAACTCCCCAGGACAGAGCACCTGGAGAAAAAAAGGGGGCTTATGAGTTCTGCTGCAGCAGTCTTAAACGTACCTGCCTACCAGCTCTGAATGAACAACAAAGCTCACAGCTCAGCACTTGAGCTCCTCTAAAGAACAGACTGTCTCCTCAAGCAGCTCCCTGACACCCATATATCCAAAGAGTCATCTCATAAAGGACTGATCAGACTGACATTTGGCGGGCATCATTCTGGGACAAAGATAGCAGAAGAAGAATCTGGCAGATACCGTTACTATTCTGGAGCTGCTGCAGGTGATCCCCAGGCAAGTAGGACCTGGAGTGGACCTCAGCAGTCCTACAGCAGAGGGGCCAGGCTGTTAGAAGGAAAGATAAGAAACAGAAATAACTTCATCATCAATAATCTGGATGCCCACTCAGAGACCCAACCTGAAAATCAGCAACTACACAGATGACAGGTGGATAAATCCAAAAAGATGGGAAGAAACCAGCGCAGAAAGGAGGAAAACACCCAAAACCAGAGCACCTCGCCTCCTACAAGGGATCACAACTCCTCATCAGCAAGGGAACAAAGCTGGATGGAGAATGATTGGGATGAAATGACAAAATCAGACTTCAGAAGGTGGGTAATGAGAAACTTTTGTGAGCTAAAAGAACATGTTCTAACTCAATGCAAAGAAAATAAGAACCTTGTAAAAAGATTTGATGAAATGGTAACAAGAAAAAACAATGTAGAGAGGAATATGAGTGAATTGATGGAGCTGAAAAACACAACACGAGAACAGTGTGAAGCATGCAGAAGCTTCAACTGCCGAATTGACCAAGCAGAAGAAAGGATATCAGAGGTCGAAGATCAATTCAATGAAATAAAACAAGAAGCCAAGATTAGAGGAAAAAGTACAAAAAGGAATGAACAAAGTCTCCAAGAACTGTGGGACTATGTGAAGAGACCTAATCTATGTTTGATACTTGTACCTGAATGTGACAAAGATAATGAATCCCAGCTGGAAAATACTCTTCAGGATATTATCCAGGAAAACTTCCCCAACCTAGCAAGGCAGGCCAATATTCAAGTCCAGGAAATACAGAGAACAACATAAAGATATTCCTCACAAAGAGCAACACCAAGGCACGTAATCGTCAGATTCACCAGGATTGAAATGAAGGAGAAGATGCTAAGGGCAGCCAGAGAGAAAGGTCAGGTCACCCACAAAGGGAAGCCCATCAGAATCACATCAGATCTCTTGGCAGAAACCCTACAAGCCAGAAGAGAGTGGGGGCCAATATTCAACATCCTTAAAGAAAAGAACTTTCAACACAGATTTTCATATCCAGCCAAACTGAGCTTCAGAAGTGAAGGAAAAATAAAATCCTTTGCAAACAAGCAAGTACTCAGAGATTTTGTGACCACCAGGCCTGCTTTACAAGAGCTCCTGAAAGAGGCACTACACATAAAAAGGAACGACCAGTACCAGCCATTCCAAAAACATACCAAATGCTAAAGAGCAACAACAAAATGAAGAATCTGCATCAACTAATGGGCAAAACAGCCAGCTAGCATCAAAATGACAGTATCAAATTCACACATAACAATATTAACCCTAAATGTAAATGGGCTA
Organism: Callithrix jacchus; assembly: GCF_049354715.1. Taxonomy (NCBI): domain Eukaryota; kingdom Metazoa; phylum Chordata; class Mammalia; order Primates; family Cebidae; genus Callithrix; species Callithrix jacchus. Next base: position 105,956,717 of record NC_133524.1, on the reverse strand, counting down.
AATGCACCAATCAAAAGACACAGACTGGCAAATTGGATAAAAAGACAAAACCCATAGGTGTGCTGTATCCAGGAAACTCATCTCACATGCAAGGATACACAAAGGCTCAAAATAAAGGGATGGAGGAAGATTTACCAAGAAAATGGAGAGTGCAAAAAAGCAGGAATTGCAATTCTCATCTCTGATACAATACACTTTAAAGCAACAAAGATCAAAAGAGACAAAGAAGGCCATTACATAATGGTAAAAGGATCGATACAACAAGAAGGGCTAACGATCCTAAATATATATGGACCCAATACAGGAGCACCCAGATACATAAGGCAAGTTCTTAATGACTTACAAAGAGACTTAGACTCCCACACAATAATAGTGGGAGACTTTAACACTCCACTGTCAATATTAGACAGATCAACCAGACAGAAAATCAACAAGGATATCCAGGACTTGAAATCAGACCTGGAACACGCAAACCTGATAGACATTTACAGAACTCTCCACCCCAAATCCACAGAATATACATTCATCTCAGCACTACATCACACCTACTCTAAAACTGACCACATAATTAAAAGTAAATCACTCCTCAGCAAATGCAAAACAATGGAAATCATAACAGATTCTCAGACCATCATGCAATCAAGTTAGAACTCAGAATTCAGAAACTAACTCAGAACAGCACAGCTTCATGGAAATTGAACAACTGGCTCTTGAATGTTGACTGGATAAACAATTAAATGAAGGCAGAAATAAAGAAGTTCTTCAAAACCAATGAGAACGAAGACACAACATACCAGAATCTCTGGGACACATTTAAAGCAGTCTCTGGAGGAAAATATATAGTAATAAGTGCCCACATGAGAAGAGTGGAGAGACCCAAAATTGACACCCTATCATCAAAATTGATAGAGCTGGAGGAGCAAGATAAAAAAACTCAAAACCTAGCAGAAGACAAGAAATATCTAAGATCAGAGCAGAACTGAAGGAGATAGAGACGCGAAAAACCCTTCAAAAAATCAATAAATCCAAGAGCTGGTTTTTTGAAAAGATCAACAAAATAGACAGACCTAGCAATATTGATAAAAAAGAAAAGAGAGAATAACCAAATAGATGCAATAAAAAACAATAAAGGGGAAATCACCACAGATTCCACAGAAATTCAAACCATCATCAGAGAATATTACAAACAACTCTATGCACATAAACTAGGAAACCTGGAAGAAATGAATAAATTCCTGGATACTTGTGTCCTCCCAAGCCTAAACCAGGAGGAAGTACAAACTAAGAATAGATCAATAAGAAGGCCTCAAGGTGAGGCAGCAATTAAGAGCCTACCACACAAAAAAAGCCCAGGTCCAGATGGGTTCACAGCCGAATTCTACCAGACACACAAAGAGGAGCTGGTACCATTCCTTCTGAAACTATTCCAAATAATCCAAAGAAAAGGGAATCCTTCCCAAATCATTTTATGAGACCAACATCATCCTGATACCAAAACTCGGCAGAGCCTCAACAAGAAAAGAAAACTTCAGGCCTATATCCATGATGAACATAGATGCAAAAATCTTCAATAAAACACTGGCAAGCTGACTGCAACAGCACATCAAAAAGCTTATCCACCACGATCAGGTAGGATTCCTCCTGGTGATGCAGGGCTGATTCAACATACACAAGTCTATAAACGTAATTCACCACATAAACAGAACCAAAACCAAAAACCACATGATTATCTCAATTGATGCAGAAGAGGCCTTTGATAAAATTCAACAGCCCTTTATGCTAAAAACCCTCAATAAACTCGGTATTGACAGAATGTATCTCAAAATAATAAAAGCTATTTACAACAAACCAACAGCCAACATCACACTGAATGGGCAAAAACTGGAAGTATTCCCTTTGAAATCTTGCACTAGACAAGGATGCCCTCTCTCACCACTCCTACTCAATATAGTACTGGAAGTTCTAGCCACAGCAATCAGGCAAGAAAAAGAAATAAAGAGTATTCAAATAGGAAAGGAGGAAGGCGAATTGTCTCTATTTGCTGACAAAATGATAGTATATCTAGACGACCCCATTGTCTGAGCCCAGAAACTCCTGAAACTGATAAGCAACTTCAGCAAAGTCTCAGGATATAAAATCAATGTGCAAAAATCACAAGCATTCCTATACACCAATAACAGACTTAAAGAGAGCCAAATCAAGAATGAACTGCCATTCACAATTGCTACAAAGAGAATAAAATACCTAGGAATACAACTAACAAGGAATGTAAGGGACCTCTTCAAGGAGAACTGCAAACCACTGCTCATCAAAATAAGAGAGGACACAAACAGATGGAGAAACATTCCATGTTCATGGTTAGGAAGAATCAATATCGTGAAAATGGCCATATGGCCCAAAGTAATTTACAGACTCAATGCTATCCCCATCAAACTACCATTGACTTTCTTCACAGAACTGGAAAAAACCACCCTGAACTTCATATGGAACCAAAAGAGAGCCCGCATAGCCAAGTCAATTCTAAGCAAAAAGAACACAGCAGGAGGCATCACACTACCGGACTTCAAACTATACTACAAGGCTACAGTAATCAAAACAGTATGGTACTGGTACCAAAACAGAGATATAGACCAATGGAACAGAGCAGAGCCATCGGAGGCAACACAACATATCTACAACCATACAATCTTTGATAAACCTGACAAAAACAAGCAATGGGGAAAGGATTCCCTGTTTAATAAATGGTGTTGGGAAAACTGGCTAGCCATGTGCAGAAAGCAGAAACTGGACCCCTTCCTGACAACTTACACTAAAATTAACTCCAGATGGATTAAAGACTTAAACATAAGACCTGGCACCATAAAAACCCTAGAAGAAAATCTAGGCAAAACCATTCAGGACATAGGAGTAGGCAAGGACTTCATGACCAAAACACCAAAAGCATTGGCAACAAAAGCCAAAATAGACAAATGGGACCTAATAAAACTCCACAACTTCTGCACGGCAAAAGAAATAGTCACTAGAGTGAATCGGCAATCAACAGAATGGGAAAAAATTTTTGCAGTTTACCCATCTGACAAAGGGCTGATATCCAGAATTTACAAAGAACTCACACAGATTTATGAGAAAAAAACAAGCAAGCGCATTCAAAAGTGGGCAAAGGATATGAACAGACACTTTACAAAAGCAGACATACATGAGGCCAACAGACATAGGAAAAAATGCTCATCATCACTGGTCATCAGAGAAATGCAAATCAAAACTACATTGAGATACCATCTCACGCCAGTTAGAATGGTGATCATTAAATATCTGGAGACAACAGATGCTGGAGAGGATGTGTAGAAATTGGAACACTTTTACACTGCTGTTGGGAGTGTAAATTAGTTCTAACATTGTGGAACACAGTGTGGCGATTCCTCAAGGACCTAGAAATAGAAATTCCATTTGTCCCAGCAATCCCATTACTGGGTATATATCCAAAGGACGATAGATCATTCTACTATAAGGACACATGCACACGAATGTTCATTGCAGCACTGTTTACAATAGCAAAGACCTGGAACCAACCCAAATGCCCATCGATAATAGACTGGACTGGGAAAATGTGGCACATATACACCATGGAATACTATGCAGCAATCAAAAACGATGAGTTTGTGTCCTTTATAGGGAAATGGATGAATCTGGAGAACATCGTTCTCAGCAAACTGACACAAGAACAGAAAATGAAATACTGCATTTTCTTACTCATAGGCTGGTGATGAAAAATGGGAATACATGGACACAGGGAGGGGAGCACTACACACTGGGGTCTACTGGGGGGGATAGGGGAGGGACAGTGGCAGGGGGAGCTGGGGAGGGATAGCATGGGGAGAAATGCCAGATGTGGGTGAAGGGGAGGAAGGCAGCAAATCACACTGCCACGTGTGTACCCCAAAATGTAAAATGTAATTAAAAAAATACACATCCATATCATGTGCTAATAAAGCCAGTTTTACATTCTCAAAAGAAAAAAAAGAAACATAATTTTGTTCCATCCCTTGTTTATTCAATTATTTATTCATGTACTTGCTTCATATTATACATATTTATTTAATGACCATTATATATGGTATTTTGCTATGAAGAATTCAAAGATGAATCAGATTAGGGTTTGCTGTTGATTCCCTTTCAAAAATACATTAGTTTATTCCCTTGCTTTTTATATAAAACAT